>NW_028318369.1:0-140000 GCF_062004578.1 Staurois parvus
TAATGCATTCTGACAGTTTTATATCACTTTACTATCCAGCCAAATGCTCATGGTCCCCTGACCGTCACACCTATATGAGCTTGTCCCATTCCAAAACCATGGCCATTTAGTTGGAGTCGCCCCCTCCCCCATATGGCCGTTAGTATTATTATTACATGGAGTTTATATAGCGCCAAAGGGTTTGCTCAGCGCTGTACAATAGAGGGGGGGACAATACAAGAAACAGAACAGCAACAACAACAATACACAAGGGGTTAGAGGGCCCTACTCTTTGGAGCTTACAATCTAGGAGGGAGGGGGTAGTGGTACAGGAGGAAGTGGCTGTGGGGGATGGAGTGGTAGGAGGAATGAAGGAGAACAGCTGTTAGGTGAGGGTGGGGTAGGCTTCCCTGAAGAGGTGGGTTTTCAGGGAGCGCCTGAAGGTGAGGAGGGTAGGTGATAGTCTGATGGATTGGGGTAGTGAGTTCCATAGGATGGGGGAGGACCTGGAGAAGTCTTGCAGTTGTGCGTGGGAGGAGGAGACCAGAGAGCAAGATAGAAGGAGGTCCTGTGAAGAGCGAAGGTACGGGTAGGGTGGTACTTGAGAATCAGGTTGGTGAGGTAGTTAGGGGCAGTGTTGTGAATGGCTTTGTAGGTCAGGGTTAGTAGTTTGAATTTGATGCGTTGGGCAATCGGGAGCCAGTGGAGGGATAGGCAGAGGGGGGTGGCAGATGTGGAGCGGTTGGTGAGATGAATGAGTCTGGCCGTTAGTATAGAGTGGCCCCCTTTTTTTGAGGCTATTAACACCCTCCACTCTTCTGGGAAGACTTTCCACAAGATTTTGGAGGGCGTCTGTGGGAATTTATACTCATTGGTGATGTAAGGTTGTAACGGGACCATCCCAGCCTGTGCTGAGTACTTCTGTTAGAATACCGCTTTCCCGCCCGAACACTGACCACGGACACCACAGATTTGAAGTAAGCCAGAAAGTAGACTAGTTTATTTGAACACAGATACAAGATATATACACTCAGGGGACAACCCCCTCCCTGCATAATGACACAGGGCGGGGCAATCTACATGTAGTAACAAGAGACACACAGGTATTCAAACTTCACTCCAGCAGACAGTCCCATCAGGAGGGAGGGCTGCTGGAAACCTCCCCCACACACGCACTAAGTTAATACACATAAACACATACATCCCATAATAGTTTGCTCCCAAGCAAGACACACAATAGAACAATGGGATGCAACCACATGACACCAAACAATCCACAACCCCCACCCACCTATCTCCTATACATGTCTACACAATATTAGTACAGATCACCCTGTACCCCTAACAGGCACAGGGTGACTTACACATAAGAGGGATATGGGGAGCTGAGACAGGGGTCTCCCCACCTCTCCAAAGTGAGCTGTGTTCCATGGGACCCCCACCCAAAGTGACTCTCATCACAAAGGCCATAATGTTGGATTAGAAGATCTGGCTCACTATTGATGTTCCAATGTATCCCAAAGGTGTTCAATAGGGTTAAGGTCAGGGCTCTGTGCAGGACACAAGTTCCTCCACAGCAAACTAGTGATTCATGTCTTTATGGAGCTGGCTTTGTACACCATGGCTTTGGAGTAAAGTCATGGTGGAACAGAAAAGGGTCTTCACCAAACTGTTACCACAAGGTTGGAAGAGCACAAATTGTCTAAGTTGTTTTGTGGTGTCATTGCTGAGAAAGGGGTGGATTTTGGAAATGTTCCAGAGGTTGAGGCGGCAGGATTTAGCCAGTTATTGGATTTGGGGCCCCAAGGAGAGGTCAGAGTCTAGGAATACACCGAGCACCCTGGTATGAGGGGAAGGGCCAATGGTTGTGCTGTTGGTTTTTATGGTAAAGTCACGAGTGGGGGGATCGGGGGGAGGAAATATTACAAGCTCGGTTTTAGACAGATTGAGTTTAAGGGATTGGTGTGGCATCCATATTGAAATGTCGCTTAGTAGATTTGTGATAGGGGAGGAGATTGAGGGGGTGAGCCGGGGAGTGGAGAGATACAGTGGGGCAAAAAAGTATTTAGTCCCCACCAATTGTGCAAGTTCTCCCACTTACAGAGATGAGAGAGGCCTGCAATTGGCATCATAGGGAGACCTCAACTATGAGAGACAAAATGAGAAAACAAATCCAGACAATCACATTGGCTGATCTGGAAAGAATTTATTTGCAAATTATGGTGGAAAATAAGTATTTGGTGACCTACAAACAAGCAAGATTTCTGGCTCTCACAGACCTGGACCTTCTTCTTTAAGAGGCTCCTCTGTCCTGCACTCATTACCTGTATCAATGGCACCTGTTTGAACTTGTTATCAGTATAAAAGACACCTGTCCACAACCTCAAACAGTCACACTCCAAACTCCACTATGGTGAAGACCAAAGAGCTGTCAAAGGACACCAGAAACAAAATTGTAGACCTGCACCAGGCTGGGAAGACTGAATCTGCAATAGGCAAGCAGCTTGGTGTGAACAAATCAACTGTGGGAGCAATAATTAGAAAATGGAAGACATACAAGACCACTGATAATCTCCCTCCATCTGGGGCTCCACACAAGATCTCACCCCGTGGGGTCAAAATGATCAGAAGAACGGTGAGCAAAAATCCCAGGACCACACGGGGGGACCTAGTGAATGACCTGCAGAGAGCTGGGACCAATGTAACAAAGGCTACCATCAGTAACACACTACGCCGCCAGGGACTCAGATCCTGCAGTGCCAGACGTGTCCCCCTGCTTAAGCCAGTACATGTCCGGGGCCCGTCTGAAGTTTGCTAGAGAGCATTTGGATGATCCAGAAGAGGATTGGGAGAATGTCATATGGTCAGATGAAACCAAAATAGAACTGTTTGGTAGAAACACAACTCGTCGTGTTTGGAGGAGAGAGAATGTTGAGTTGCATCCAAAGAACACCATACCTACTGTGAAGCATGGGGGTGGCAACATCATGCTTTGGAGCTGTTTCTCCGCACAGGGACCAGGATGACTGTTCCATGTACAGGACAGAATGAATGGGGCCATGTATCATGAGATTTTGAGTGCAAACCTCCTTCCATCAGCAAGGGCATTGAAGATGAAACGTTGCTGGGTCTTCCAACATGACAATGATCCCAAACATACCGCCCAGGCAACGAAGGAGTGGCTTTGTAAAAAGTATTTCAAGGTCCTGGAGTGGCCTAGCCAGTCTCCAGATCTCAACCCCATAGAAAACCTTTGGAGGGAGTTGAAAGTCCGTGTTGCCCAGCGACAGCCCCAAAACATCACTGCTCTAGAGGAGATCTGCATGGAGGCTGGGCCAACATACCAGCAACAGTGTGTGCCAACCTTGTGAAGACTTCCAGGAAAAGTCTGACCTCTGTCATTGCCAACAAAGGATATATAGCAAAGTATTGACATGAACTTTTCATATTCACCAAATACTTATTTTCCACAATAATTTGCAAATAAATTCTTTCCAGATCAGCCAATGTGATTGTCTGGATTTGTTTTCTCATTTTGTCTCTCATAGTTGAGGTCTCCCTATGATGCCAATTACAGGCCTCTCTCATCTCTGTAAGTGGGAGAACTTGTACAATTGGTGGTGACTACATACTTTTTTGCCCCGCTGTAGATCTGGGTGTTGTCAGCATAGAGGTGGTATTGGAAGCCATGAGAGGTGATCAACTGGCCCAGGGAGGAGATGTAGAGAGAGAGAAAAGGAGGAGCCCAAGGACGGAGCCTTGGGGTACCTCAACAGAAAGAGGAAGAGGAGTTACTGTTGTATGTGATGCTGAAAGCGAGCTGAGAAAGGTAAGAGGAGAACCAGGAGAGAGCAGTCATGGAGGTTAAGGGAGTGGAGTTTACTGAGGAGGTGCGGGTGATCGACTGTGTCACAGGCAGTGGAAAGGTCTTGGAGTTTGAGTATGGAGTAATGGTTGGGATAAGTATGGAGTAATGGCCATTGGTTGGGATGAGTATGGAGTAATGGCCATTGGTTGGGATGAGTATGGAGTAATGGCCATTGGTTGGGATGAGTATGGAGTAAGGGCCATTGGTTGGGATGAGTATGGAGTAATGGCCATTGGTTGGGATGAGTATGGAGTAATGGCCATTGGTTGGGATGAGTATGGAGTAATGCCGTTGGTTGGGATGAGTATGGAGTAATGGCCGTTGGTTGGGATGAGTATGGAGTAATGCCGTTGGTTGGGATGAGTATGGAGTAATGCCGTTGGTTGGGATGAGTATGGAGTAATGGCCATTGGTTGGGATGAGTATGGAGTAAGGGCCATTGGTTGGGATGAGTATGGAGTAATGGCCATTGGTTGGGATGAGTATGGAGTAATGGCCATTGGTTGGGATGAGTATGGAGTAATGGCCGTTGGTTGGGATGAGTATGGAGTAATGGCCGTTGGTTGGGATGAGTATGGAGTAATGGCCGTTGGTTTTAGTAGTTAGTATGTCATTAGTGAGTTTTAGTAGGGCTATAATACTGGTCGTCCAAAAGAGCATTTGTGTGGTCAGGTGCTGATGTTGGATGAGAAGATCTGGCTCACCATTGATGTTCCAATTTATCCCAAAAGGTGTTCAGCAGGGTTAAGTTCAGGGCTCTCTGCAGGAAACTCAAGTTCCTCCACACCAAACTGATCATCCATGTCTTTATGGAGCTGGCTTTGTACACAGGGATAAAGTCATGGTGGAACAGAAAAGAGTTTTCACCAAACTGTTACCACAAGGTTGGATGAGCACAATTGTCTACAGTGTCTTACACTGGAACTCCATCATGTGGAGGGAGTCCATGTATAACTGACCATTTCATATACAGTACTTACAATGATCCGGACAAACAAGGAAGCAGGACCAAAGGAGGAACAGGGACAGACTGGAATACAATAGATGGGGTAAGAGGTAATAAGTGTCCAGAGTGGGTGGTGGGACAGGTCAGGAACTCGAGTTAAATGCTAAGGCACTGGCAGCAAGGCTGGGTGGAGTTATATAGTCTCTCGTTAGCCAGAACCAGGTGGTAATGATGTTATTCAGCCAGATGCTTGGAGACACTCACTGAAGACTACAGGGCGTAGAATCCCTTAGATTCCCATTTACAATGGAGAGTGGATCGCATATTCTCTGCAGAGATCTGCACACCACAGCCAACATCTTCCAGCCCATTCTTGAAATGCAGTTCACAGACTACATGAGTTTATCGATTGCTCTATTAATGCATCAAAGAGAGCTCTTGCACAACCACTCATGCTCACTAGCTGCTCTTGATTGCCACCTTGCACTATAACATTTCAAGAGTTGGCTTGTTCTTGACGTTCTAGCTGTCGTCACAATTGCTGTTAAAAAATAAGACTGCAAAAAACAAAATGGCAGAATGCCACAGTGGGCAGGAAGCATGGCAGGTGGTCACATCTTAGCCGCCACAACCAGATGACATTTCCTGCAATTATTATTTCTAAAGAAAAAAGCATTTGACACGTGACGATAGACTGACCTTATAATGGAGGTCAGACATAAAGCCTTCCCCCCATCCTGGACCTTTCACTTTAAGACAAACAAGTCCCGATGGATCCAAGATGTCAAAGCTCAAGGTAAAACTTGTCCACTCTTGGACTATGTAGCCGAGGAGCTCCCCGGAGGAACTGGAGACCTGCAACTATAATAAAAAATAATTGTCACAAGGGGTTGTCTAATGAGCTTGGTCATCATATCCAGAACTGTACTTGGACTGTCCAGTAGGTTTATTTGGGTCCGTTACTTGTCATTAATTACCAGTCCTAAAGGAAAAGGAACATATCTCATTTCTAATCAGCTTTAATGGACCACATCTTGTAACCAGCTCCACCTAGATGACCATGTTTTTTTATTCAATCAGTCCCTATAGTCCACAAAGCTGTGCATTTGTCCTCACCAGTCTTAGCGGACCGTATGTTCTATCACAACAGCCCTAGAGGCCTGTGTCTTGTACGTCACCAGTTCTAAAATCCATACATTTTTTCTTACCATCCTAGAGGCCTGTGTCTTGTACGTCACCACTACTAGAATCCATTTGTTCTCTCCTATCAGCCCTAGAGGTCCATGGCTTTACTATACCCAGCCCTATAGGTTTGTACCTTACATCTAACCAGTCTTAGAAGACTAAAGCTTTTATCATCACAGCTTTTGTGTTTCAGGTCTTATTTCACCAGCTGTTGAAGATCATCTAACTAGATAACCGTACATCGTATCCAACTAGTCCTAAAGGATTGTACCTATATAACACCAGTTGTATAAGATCTTAGACTTCTGAGATTCAAGACATGAAGTAAATATTTTGTGTTCCCCAAGACCCTGGAAATTAGTTGTAGAAGGTCATGTCTTATATATAATCAGTCTTAGAGGACCAGGTCTTGTATCTCACCAGTCCTAGAGACCCATGTCTTGTATCTTCCCAACCTAGAGGGCCATGTCTTGTATCTCATCAGACCTAGAGGGCCATGCCTTGTATCTTCCCAACCTAGAGGGCCAGGTCTTGTATCTCACCAGACCTAGAGGACTATGTCTTGTTTCTCACCAGACCAAGAGGGCCATATCTTGTATCTTCCCAATCTAGAGGGTCGGGTCTTGTGTCTCAACAGCTCTAGAGGGTCATGTCTTGTATCTCACCAGTCCTATAATGCCATGTCTTGTATCTCAGCAGTCTTGGAGGGTCATGTCTTGTATCTCACCAGTCCTAGAGGACCATGTCTTGTATCTCACCAGTCCTAGAGGACCATGTCTTGTATCTCACCAGTCCTAGAGGGTCATGTCTTGTATCTCACCAGTCCTAGAGGGCCATGTCTGGTATCTCACCAGACCTAGAGGGCCATGTCTGGTATCTCACCAGACCTAGAGGGCCATGTCTGGTATCTCACCAGACCTAGAGGGCCATGTCTTGTATCTCACCAGACTTAGAGGGCCATGTCTTGTATCTCACCAGTCCTAGAGGGCCATGTCTTGTATCTCACCAGTCCTAGAGGGCCATGTCTGGTATCTCACCAGACCTAGAGGGCCATGTCTGGTATCTCACCAGACCTAGAGGGCCATGTCTGGTATCTCACCAGACCTAGAGGGCCATGTCTTGTATCTCACCAGACCTAGAGGGCCATGTCTTGTATCTCACCAGACCTAGAAGGCCATGTCTTGTATCACACCAGACCTAGAAAACCATGTCTTGTATCTGTCCAGTCCTAGAGGGCTATTTCTGTTTCTCTCCAGTCCTAGAGAGTGATGTCTTGTATCTCACCAGATCTAGAGGGCCATGTCTTATATATCACCAGTCCTAGAGGGCCATGTCTTGCATCTCACCAGACCTAGAGTGCAATGTCTTGTATCTTGCCAGTCCTAGAGGGCCATGTCTTGTATCTCACCACTCCTAGAGGGTGGTATCTTGTATCTCACCAGTTCTAGAGGGCCATGTCTTGTATTTCACCATTCCTAGAGGGTGGTGTCTTGTATCGCACCAGTTCTACAGGGCCATATCTTGTATCTCACCAGTCCTAGAGGTCCATGTCCTGTATCTCACCAGTGCTAGAGGGCCATACCTTGAATCAAAATCCATACCCTTATAAAGGCATATACCCTTGGTGCCCAGGAAAAGGGGGGCAACAAGCATGCAGCCCCCCCTACCCTTGTAAAACGTACCTGGCAATATGCCCTGCAAACTAAAATAAGAAAGGCACGGGTCCTCAAAATCTATACCATGCCATTATCATAAATATGGGTCAGGTATGAATTTTTTAATGGAGACCGAGAACACACACATACAAAAAATACAAACTTGTGGGATCCCCCTTAAAAATCCATGAGTCCTTTATCTAGGCTTGCTTCCTGCTGGCCAGAAAAGGGAGATAGTGATTGTGCGCCCCCTCCCTCTGGTACCATACCTGGTCACATGCCATTAACATTGGAAAGATACCTAGCCAGGAAGAAGTGGGGAGGCAGCAAAGGCTTTTAACAAAGAACCTTGTTGTTGGGGACAAGGGCCTCCTCACCATATTCCTGGTCCAGCAGATGAAGGAATCCTGGAGGTCCATGTTTTGTATGTTATTAGAGGGTTGTAGCATATAAGCTATCCTATCCTTCCAGCCCCAAGTCCAATCTTTAACTAACTCATGCAGACTCCACCTCCGCAACATGCAGACTCCACCTCCGCAATATCGCCAAAATACGCACGTTCCTAACTCCAGAAACCACTAAACAGCTCATCCACTCCCTCATCATATCACGACTCGACTACTGCAACTCCCTCCTCACTGGCCTGCCTCGCTGCTGGCTATCCCGGCTTCAGTCCATCCTGAATACGGCTGCTAGACTCATTCACCTTTCCAACCGCTCCGTTTCCGCCACCCCCCTCTGCCAATCCCTCCACTGGCCTCCACTCAGTGTCCTCCACCCCCCTCTGCCAATCCCTCCACTGGCCTCCACTCAGTGTCCTCCACCCCCCTCTGCCAATCCCTCCACTGGCCTCCACTCAGTGTCCTCCACCCCCCTCTGCCAATCCCTCCACTGGCCTCCACTCAGTGTTCTCCACCCCCCTCTGTCAATCCCTCCACTGGCCTCCACTCAGTGTCCTCCACCCCCCTCTGCCAATCCCTCCACTGGCTTCCGATTGCGCAATGGATCAAATTCAAAATCCTAACACTGACGTACAAAGCTGTCCACCATACTGCCCCGAACTACATCACTGACCTAATATCCAAGTACCACCCAACACGCACACTCCGCTCCTCACAAGACCTCTTTCTCTCTAGTTCCCTGGTCTCCTCCTCCCATGCCCGCCTCCAGGACTTCTCCAGGGTGCCACCCATCCTCTGGAACTCCCTGCCCCAACCCATCAGATTATTACCTACTCTCCTCTCCTTTAGGCGCACCCTGAAAACCCATCTCTTCAGGGAAGCCTACCCCCCCCCCCCCCCCGCTAACCTGCCGACCTCCTCTACTCTTCCTACCACTCCATCCCCCACAGCTATCTCCTCCTGTGCCACCATCCCCTCCCTCCTAGATTGTAAGCACGAAAGAGCAGGGCCCTCGAACCCCTCATGTTTTGCATTGTATTGGTATTGTTCTGTCACATGTTCTGTCCCCCTCTGTAATGTACAGCGCTGAGCGAACTATCGGCGCTTTATAAATACTGTATAATAATAATAATATAAGCAAGGGGCTTAGACATGGAGCTTACAATCAATGCTATGTAAAGGGTTATGACTCATTTCACAGGTCCCCACTGTACGGCTAATCAGTGTCTCATACCTTGGTGTCACAGCTACAGCACTCTAAAGGCACAAGAAGGTTGAGGACATTATATCCTTGGGTGTTGGCAACCCTGCAATCCATGCGAGGACCACAACACTCCCGCTGCTCAGTGGCTTGGTACACAAGTTGGCCATCGGCGCCAAACAAATCGTACGTATTATAGCTTTGGAAAATACCACTCCCTGAAATGACACAATTAAAAGAGTTTAGTGCACAAAGTCAAACGTCTCTGAGATTCTGCAAAACAGACAAAATGTTTTTATATCCATCTCCCCTCCAATGTAAATTCACATTGACTCTTTCTGTAATCCAAATATCTGAAGATACACAATTCTAGCAAATGTCTTTCTCTGTTAATCCATCCTACTGGTGAGACGAGCTAAAAATTAGGACTAGAGCTCCACCTTCTGGCTGAATAAGACAATTTAAACCATGAATATAAAACATTCCTTGTTTAAAAAGGAAACAAAAATCATTCTGACCATAATACATAAAAAAAGTACAAAATCACACTGTGTTCCATTTAAGACAAAACTGTTCATGGGTTTTATCTGGAGATCTAAACAGCTCTGCCAATAGGAGGATCAGGAAAAGCTCTCCTTTAAACTAACAATTTCAGTGAACATAAGTAGGAAATACTGGTGACACTTCCCAGTAATTGGTGGAAGACTAATGACTAGGGGCAAAATATTTGAGTTACAAAAAAAAAAAAAAAAACAGAACTTACTTGTCTCCTTCATGAAGAGTTCATTGACCTGTTAAACAGAGCAAAGGGGAGTCAACAGCATATTCCTGGTTACCATAACCAACACCAACACTCTTATCTCCATCAATACCACCATGCCTAATAAGTGTCTGGAGCAAATAGAGGGGTTCACTGAAGGGAACCCTGGGAGAAAGGGACATTCGGATGAGTAGGCAGGTGCCTGGGGTGATGGGATGGGTGCCTGGTGTGATGGATGGTTTGTCAGGGTTGAGTAGATGTGTGCCTACTGTGATGGGATGGGACTCTAGGGTGCCTGCTGGGTGTCAGTGTTGAGTAGATGTGTGCCTAGTGTGATGGGATGGGACTCTAGGGTGCCTGCTGGGTGTCAGTGTTGAGTAGATGGGTGCTGAGTGTGATGAAATACATGTCTGGGGTGATGGAGAGGTGTCAGGGTTGAGTAGATGAGTACCAAGGGTGATGGGATGGGAGGCTGGGGTGATGGAGGGGTGTCAGGGTTGAGTAGGTGATTGCCAAGGGTGATTTGATGGTTATCTGGGGTGAAAGATGGGTGCCTGGGTTGAATAGATAAGTGCCAAGGGTGATGGGATGGGAGGGTAGGCTGATGCATGGATGGATGTCAGGGTTGAGTAGATGGGTTCCTAGGGTGATAAGATGGGAGTCTGGGGTGATGTATGGGTGTCAGGGTTGAGTAGATGGGTGATGAAAGTGATGTGATGGGAGTCTGGGGTGATGAAGGAGTGTCTGGGGTGATGGAGGGGTTTCAGTGTTGATTATATGAGAGCCTAGAGTGAAGGGAGTCTGGGATGATGGGTGGGTGTTCAGGTTGAGTAGATGAGTGCCAAGGGTGATGGGAGTCTGGGAGATGGAGGGGTGTCAGGGTTGAGTAGATGGGTGATGAAAGTGATGGGATGGTAGTCTGGGGTGATGGAGGGGTATCAGTGTTGAGTATATGAGAGCCTAGGATGATGGGAGTCTGGGATGATGGATGGGTGTCAGGGTTGAGTACATGAGTGCCTAGGGAAATGGGATAGGTGTCTGGGGTCATGGATGGGCATCAGGGTTGAGTAGATGACTGCCAAGGGTGATGAGATGGGAGTCTGGGTGATGGATGGGCATCAGGATTGAGTAGATGGGTTCCTAGAGCGATGGGATGAGAGAGTGGGGTGGAGAAATAGGTATATGTAGAAAAGAGATGGGACATGGAAGTGGGAAAGCGGGAGAATTGGGATTTCATAACCCCCGGGTGAAAAATCTACCAAGATTTACAGCCGAAAATAAAATCCAGCCTGACAGAGGCTCTGATGTTATCCCACCACATCCAGGTCTGGCTGAAGTTCCACATTAAAGATTTCTTCTACAGACCAGCTGCTGCCATAAATTCAGTGTCTGGGGGTGTAATCTGCCCTCCTCACAGGTACTCTTCACATATCTCACCTGAAGAAGATATTCCAGTCCGGGTGGAGCAATGGGAAATCCAGCCATAGTAGCCTGCAAGATATAGAGATGAATAGTTGTATAGGTGACACACAGGAAGGTATGATTACAGCAATGCCCTGGTGGTTACTGGCACAGGAAGTACGGGATAACAAATACTAAGAAATAGTCAGTGGGGGAGGGGTGCGGTCATGAAGTTCTCCTTTAACTCTAAACTGGTGAGCTGTAAAGATTTCTAAAGTGCTACCTATGGGCGATATGGGCTTTTACAGTTCGTCTCCGTTTCGCGGTCGCACACAATTTTTTTACTCGACAGGTTTGATATCTACTTACTCTTCTGGCCTTCCGCTTTAAGGAAATATATCCGGTTTTTGGAGGAGGGGGTTAAGTAATCTTAAAAAACAAAAGTGCGCATTGTCTGTGTGAGAAAAAAATGGCCCCAGCAGTGACAGGGTTAATGAGGCCTCGCTAGTGATCTTGGATTGCCCGATCTGTGTTCCTGGTTGGTTACTGACTTCAGCTTGTCCATGGCCTACCCCGACCTTCTCTCTGTCCCTGATACTGCTTATTGGCTGTCTACTATGTTCTGGTTCTAGTCTTGTGCAGCTGCCAACTGTGACTGAGGGCCACCTCCTGGTCCACCCATCGGTAATCCTGGTTCTAGTCCTGTGCAGCTGCCAACTGTGACTGAGGTCCACCTCCTGGTCCACCCATCGGTAATCCTGGTTCTAGTCCTGTGCAGCTGCCAACTGTGGCTGAGGGCCACCTCCTGGTCCACCCATCGGTAATCCTGGTTCTAGTCCTGTGCAGCTGCCAACTGTGACTGAGGGCCACCTCCTGGTCCACCCATCGGTAATCCTGGTTCTAGTCCTGTGCAGCTGCCAACTGTGGCTGAGGGCCACCTCCTGGTCCACCCATCGGTAATCCTGGTTCTAGTCCTGTGCAGCTGCCAACTGTGACTGAGGTCCACCTCCTGGTCCACCCATCGGTAATCCTGGTTCTAGTCCTGTGCAGCTGCCAACTGTGACTGAGGTCCACCTCCTGGTCCACCCATCGGTAATCCTGGTTCTAGTCCTGTCCAGCTGCCAACTGTGGCTGAGGGCCACCTCCTGGTCCACCCATCGGTAATCCTGGTTCTAGTCCTGTCCAGCTGCCAACTGTGACTGAGGGCCACCTCCTGGTCCACCCATCGGTAATCTCCTTTCTGGGTGCTCTGGTGAGGATCTGGCGTGTGTTTAGACTCTGAGCCTCGGCCAGTTTCCAGGCCCACACCCTCTCCAACATGCAGATACCACAGAGTCAACAAACCGTTTTTTTTTTTATTGCAATCTGCTTCTCTGGTTTGCCTCTGACAGCCTCGTGTTTCTTCAGCATTTCAACATGCATTGTGTGTAATAAATATATATATATATATATATTTTTTTTTAAATATATTGAATACGGCCAAAATTGTAGCATTTCAAATATATGTCATTATATTTGGGAAGAATATTTTTAAAATATATTTCAGATGTATTTTTCTCCCATGTGGGTGGTCTAGGTTCACACCTAAAGCGTTTTCCAGCAAAGCACAGCAGTCCATTTAACCTCTTCACGCCTGCCGACCGCAAATGTGCGCCCTCCCGGCGTCTGGGCCTAGACGCCGAGCGGCCGCACGTTTGCGTTCTATTAAAAAAGGACATATGTGCCGAGAGTGCGCGCCGTGCACCATGTCCAGTACTCACGGAAAGGTCCCGATCTCCTCTTTCAATCAGGACCTTTCCCGATCATGTGACCGCCATGACAGCGCGTCACGGCGGTCATATGTCCCTAAACCCCACCCCGCCTCCCGGCTTCTGAAACCCTTAAAGGGCCAGTAGGTGCTGGTGGGAAGGGGTTAACATGATTTCCTATGGGACAAGTTCACATCTCCGCGTTTTCACCCGCTGAGTTTTTTCGGAAAGGCTCGGGGACTTTATTCAACACAAAAAAGTTGCATTTTTGCCTCTATAGACTTTAATGGAGATGCTGCAGAAAAGTATGTAGTGCGTTTTTGATGCTTTTATTCCGCCTAGCAACAAGAATTTTTTTTTTAAACAAAATGCATCACAAAAATGGATCAAATGCAACCCGAGCCTTCTATAGCGCCGTCAATGTACGCAGCGCTTTACATTTATATTGTACATTCCCATCAGTCCCCACCCCTGAGGAGCGTACAGTCTAAGGTCCCTAAATTCACATACTGTGGCCAGTTTTATACAAGAACCAGTCAACCTCGCTGCATGTCTTCGGAGTGTGGGAGGAAACTGGAGTACCTGGAGGAAACCCACATAGGCACAGGGAGAACATGCAAATTCCAGGCAGGTGGTGCCGTGGTTGGGATTTGAACCCGCAACCTGAGTACTGCCAGGTGGAAGTGATAACCATTTAGCCGCTGTGCTGTCCTTCATGCTTTGGAAGCCGTCCCACCTGAAGAGCTATGTATGATCTTATTATTGTTCTGTTATTTCTCTACAAAAGCCCGCCTCACTACCTGCCCCCTGGACCCTATCCCCTCTCAACTCCTCCGGTCACCCCCCTCTTCCCTCATCCGCTCCCTCACCCACATCTTCAATCTCTCCCTCTCTACTGGCGTATTCCCCTCCCCCCTAAAGCATGCGCATATCACCCCCATCCTCAAAAAGCCCTCCCTGGATCCCGCAGACCCCAACAACCTCAGACCCATCTCCCTGCTGCCACTCACCTCCAAGCTCCTTGAACGCTTAGTCTACGATCGCCTAAGCGCCCACCTTATTGACAATAACCTCCTTGACCCTCTACAGTCCGGCTTCCGTCCCCTACACTCCACTGAAACTGCCCTCCTCAAAATCACTAACGACCTACTCAGCGCCAAAGCCAAGGGCGACTACTCTGTCCTCCTTCTCCTGGACCTCTCTGCGGCCTTCGACACAGTTGACCACCCCCTCCTCCTTAATAAACTACTCTCCCTTGGCATCGGAGATACTGCTCTCTCCTGGTTCTCATCCTACCTATCCCGACGCTCCTTCAGTGTCACCTACAATGGTGCCACCTCCCCCTCCCTCCCCCTCTCTGTTGGGGTCCCCCAAGGCTCTGTCCTTGGACCCCTTCTCTTCTCCATCTACACCTCCTCCCTGGGCAAACTCATACAATCTCACGGCTTCAACTATCACCTCTACGCGGACGACACCCAAATCTACCTCTCCACCCCTCTCCTCACCCCCACTATCTCTGCCTCACTCACCTCCTAAATGACATCTCAGACTGGATGTCGCTACATTTCCTCAAGCTCAACCTCTCCAAAACCGAGCTCCTCATCTTTCCCCCTGCCAACACCCCCCCCCCATCCTATCCATCATCACCAACAACTCCACTATCACTCCCGCCCCGCAAGCCAAAGTCCTTGGCGTCATTCTTGACGCAAACCTCTCCCTCCAACCGCATGTCAAATCACTCACAAACACATGCAGGCTCCATCTTCGCAACATTGCCAAGATACGTACCTTCCTCACCCCAGACACCACCAAACTTCTAGTACACTCCCTCATCATCTCACGCCTTGACTACTGCAACTCCCTCCTCACTGGCCTACCCAAGTGCAGGCTCTCCCCGCTCCAGACCATCCTGAACTCAGCTGCCAGACTCATCCACCTCACCACCCGCTCCACCTCTGCCACCCCCCTCTGCCTCTCCCTCCACTGGCTCCCGATTGCCCAACGCATCAAATTTAAACTCCTTACCCTGACCTACAAAGCCGTTCACAACACTGCCCCTGACTACCTCACCAACCTGATCCCCAAGTACCACCCTACCCGTACCCTTCGCTCCTCACAGGACCTCCTTCTATCCTGCTCCCTGGTCTCCTCCTCCCATGCACGACTGCAGGACTTCTCCAGGTCCTCCCCCATCCTCTGGAACTCACTGCCCCAATCCATCAGACTGTCGCCTTCCCTATTCACATTCAGGCGCTCCCTCAAAACCCATCTCTTCAGGGAAGCCTACCCCACCCTCACCTAACGGCCATCCTCCCTCATTCCTCCCACCACTTCATCCCCCTCAGCCACTTCCTACTGTACCTTTACCCCCTCCCTCCTAGATTGTAAGCTCGTAAGAGTAGGGCCCTCTTACCCCTCGTACGTTGTTTGTTGTTGTTGTACTGTGCCATGTATTGTCCCCCCTATTGGACAGCGCTGAGCAAACCCTTTGCCGCTATATAAACTCGTAGTAATAATAATAATAATAATAATATGAGGTTTCTGTGCTGGGATCACTTTACAGGAGGGTGTCATCGGTGTCAGGTGTGGTGTCAGGTGTGGTGTCAGGTGTGTGGTGTCAGGTGTGGTGTCAGGTGTGTGGAATGTGTGGAGATAATCAGCCTCTACGACCCGCGGCACCAGGTCAGCGTTGTGAAATGTACGGTTTTACAATCGGAAAAGGATGTTGAACGTAATCAAGTACTTCGCAACCTCGGTTCTCTTCCAGAAAGTTTGCCGTAATATTTATTACAGTCCAAGAGACGGGCGACCAGTCCAACCCGCAATACAACACTCATCATATTCATTACTGGAGGAAGCTGATTGGTCGACCAGACTCTGGGGATAACTGAATTCAGATGAGGCACCAAGTGAGTTTGATGACCACCTTCAGTAGCCCCAGAACCCGTGTCATTAGTATGTGTTTGGGTTTAAAGGGGTGAGGTGGCCACCCTACTTTTAATGTCTCATGCGCTGTGACCTCAGCAGGGCCATCTTAATAGCATCATGGGCCCCTGGGCAAAGTAGTACACTGGGGCCCCTACCAATCTGCCCCAATTTACACTCCTACTCTCCAGAATTAAAGTATAAATAGTGGATAGAATTAAACATACATTTCTTAGGACTTTCAATAGAATTGATTTTAAACAATAAGTAAGCATGCCATAAATCAAAGACTAATCAACACAAAGGGCCCAGTATGGGGGAGTCAGGAGGGAACAATACTGGGGGAGTCAGGAGGGCACAATACTGGGGGAGTCAGGAGGTCACAATACTGGGGGAGTCAGGTGGGCACAATCCTGAGATCAGGAGGGCACAATACTGGGATCAAGAGGACATAATATTATAATCAGGAGGACACAATACTGAGGGGTCAGGAGGGCACAATACTGAGGGGTCAGGAGGGCACAATACTGGGGGAGTCAGGAGGGTACAATACTGGGATCAGGAGGACACAATACTGGGATCATGAGGACACAATACTGGGATCAGGAGAGCACAGTACGGGGGGTCAGAAGGGCACAGTACTGGGACCAGGAGGACACAATACTGGGATAAGGAGGGCACAATACTGGGATCATCAGGACACAATACTGGGATCAGGAGGGCATAATACTGGGATCAGGAGGGCACAGTACAGGGATCAGGAGGGCACAGTACAGGGATCAGGAGGGCACAGTAGAGGGCTCAGGAGGGCACAATACTGGGATCAGGAGGGCACAATACAGGGGGAGTAAGGAGGACACAATACAGGGGGGATCAGGAGGGCACAACACTGGGATCAGGAGGGCACAATACTGGGATCAGGAGAGCACAGAACAGGGATCAGGAGGACACAGTACAGGGGGGTCAGAAGGGCACAATACTGAAATGAGGAGGGCACAGTACAGGTTCTGGAATGCTGCCTGGGCCATCCCAGGACAGTTTAGTAAAAAGCGTGACTCTCCCAGCAAATCCAGGACAGTTGGCAAGTATGATGTAATGTAAGATTATCATGGGGCCCCCATGCACCTGGGGCCCCTGGGCAGTACCCAGCAGTGCCCATGCATTAGGACAGCCCTGGATCTCAGCCCAGTATAGCAGCTGGCACCTGTCCTCGCTGGCTGCCTTTCACACCGGAGTGAAGCCTCCTCCTCCTCGGCTCTGATGTCTTCCTATACACAGACAGGAGCAGGAGCCAGGAAGGGACACAATGGGCTCCAGGACTCAGGGTCGGGTCACACCATGAATTGCACAGGAACACACTAAGCATTCCTGTGCGATTCCCATGCGTTCCAGATGCAGTGGAATTTCAGCCCATTCATTTGAATGGGCTGAAATTGTGCCGGACCGCACCGAGTTACAGGAACCGGATACCATGCGATCTGGTGGAAGTAAAGCCATTACATTTGCAACCTTCATTTGGGGGTGTCATTAAGTGAACGTTGACACCCAATACAGATTGCAACTTTGCATTTTGAATGCGGTGCGAGAAACTCACATGGAACGGTTTTCTGCACTGCGTGTTGGTGTTTAGTTCAGATTTGCAGGATTTTGCTCTTATCTCAGGGAGGTCCCACAAAAAGCGGGACAATTGGGAAGTATTGATTGATTTGTATTAGCAGGGGAGAGGATTTGTGTTGGGGGGGTTGTACTGGAAGGGGGGGAGAGGGGTTTGTGCTGGGATTGGTTGGGGGGAGAGGGGTTTGTGCTGGGATGGGGGGAGGGGATTGTGTTGAGATTGGGGGGGGTTGTGCTGGGATTGGGGGGAGAAGATTGTGCTGGGATTTGGGGGAGAGGGATTTGTGCTGGGATGAGGGGGTTTGTGCTGGGATGGGGGGAGAGGATTCTGCTGAGATTGGGGGGGGTTTGCTGGGATGGGGGAGGGGATTGTGTTGAGATTGGGGGGGTTGTGCTGGGATTGGGGGAAGGGGATTGTGCTGGGATTGGGGGGAGAGGGGTTTGTGCTGGGATGAGGGGGTTTGTGCTGGGACGGAGGGAGGGGATTGTGCTGAGATTGGGGGGGTTGTGCTGGGATGGGGGGAGGGGATTGTGCTGGGATGGGGGGTTGTGCTGGAATGGGGGTGGGGAGATATGGATTTTTTCTAGAAGTGGGGAGAAGATTTACCCTGGGAGAAAGATCTCTGCTAGAAGAGGGATTGGGGGAGGGGGGAGTATGCTTGAAAGAAAAGGACATTTGGGGGGATTTGTTGTGCTGGGAAGGTGGATTGGGGGGGGGGATTTGTACTGGGGGGGGGGGATTTGAAGAGGGGGAACTTAGTGCCAGTTCAGCACAGCTCACATTTGCAGTGCTGGTTGACATCCATCACATTATGAGTGCAACGTGAAGGTGTACCAGCAAGGCTGTAGACAGTGGGGATGGGGGGGGCTGCATTGTGTAGGATAGGGGAGGGTGTGGCGGGGGTGGGGGACACCAAAATGCACCTTCACCTGTGCAGAGACAATCCTTGTACTGGCCCTGCCGGCCCCCTGTGTAGAAATGAGTGACCAAGGGACATGTACCATTCCATCGCTACACTTGCCATGAATGATATGTTGTTTGCTTAATGCAAACAAAGGGGCGGGGTTTATACCCAGTGATGTCACCGCCCAACTATCGCCATGGTCATAAAGCAAATAAGTCAATGTCCTTGCCCAAATATGGTCATGTGGTCAGTGATGTCAAGCTGGAACCGCCCCTCTATTTACATGGCTGAGGATTCCTGGTGGAGTCGGGTGACGTCATGGTTGCTGGTGA
Source organism: Staurois parvus (assembly GCF_062004578.1). NCBI lineage: Eukaryota > Metazoa > Chordata > Amphibia > Anura > Ranidae > Staurois > Staurois parvus. The sequence goes on from NW_028318369.1 coordinate 18,921, forward strand.
TGCAGCGGGTGCCGGTACCCGCTGCTTCGCTAACAACCAATGACAAAGGGAGCTGTCATGTACAGCAGTCCAGTGTCCAGTCTAGAGCTGTGTTCGGTGTATATGAACACAGAAGGAGTTGCTCTGTGAAGTACGAATAAAGTTACATCTCCCAGATCAGGTTCTCCTGCGTTTACATTCAGCTGTCATCTGCTGGAACTGTCATTCCTAGGCGAGCAGTCAGCAGGAGCAGATCAGCTTTTTTTTTTGGTGGGTTCATGAGAGTTGTTCTTTGTGGCTGACGTTCGATCTACGTCACCGGACAACATGGTGAAATTACATTTTGGGACTTTTCTGGGGGAGGTGGTCATTTTTCTTAAAGGACGTCTCTGTGTTTTAATTCAGTTTTCATTTTTTTTTCCTGTAAACGAGTGTGGGTGGGGCAGTTTCTGGGGCCCCCTTATTGTTGAAGGGTTCTTTCAGATTCAGATAAGCCCCTCACCCACTCTTCCACACAACCACCAGGCCAGGAATGTGGGAAAGAGGTCCTTGTCCTCATCAACATGGGCACCAGATGCATTGTGAGGGATTCCCCCTGGAGAGATACCCCCCATGTTGGGGGCATGTATGGGAGAATGAGGGGGCTGCACCCAGGCTGCATGCTCACATCAGGGTTCAGTATGGATTTTTGGGAGGACCCCAGGTGCTGTTCTCCCTGTTTTTTATTGTGAGGTTCCCCTATAAAATCTACACCAGACCCCAGTGGCCTGGTATGGAATTTTGGGGGGCTCAACGCAATGTTTTTTAACATGGGGGTCCCCGTATACATGTAAACCAGACTTGAAGAACCTTCTATAAATTGGGGGGGGGCTCAGGGACACATTGTTTGTTGGGCTGGGTGACATCACTTGTTGCTAAGGGCGTGGCACACATTCCTTAACAACCTTGAAAGCAGGAGGAGGTTCCTCTGATGACCGTCTACTTTCAGTTGGGATCTTTTTGAACCTTCTGATATTTTTCCTAAACTTTGATTTTATTTTTTTGTTTTTAATTTTATCTTTTGACAAAGTTTTCTATTCCAAAAGCTGGTCATACAGATCCTTCAGAGCAGAAGAGACTTCTAGATTCCTCCACCCACACCATCCATCCCAACCTGCAAAATACTGAGTGCCCGAGTGTGGGGGTCATGAACCCCTCCTGTGTCCTCCTGACATCTAGAAGAGTTCAAACATCTGCTCCATCCTACCTCTCTGATGGACTGGGATGACCTCTCCCCTCCGCTCTCTGCTGTCTCTCCTTTGTGGTCTGATGTCTCCTGGTGGAGTCTCCTCCGCTCTCTGCTGTCTCTCCTCTGTGGTCTGATGTCTCCTGGTGGAGTCTCCTCCGCTCTCTGCTGTCTCTCCTCTGTGGTCTGATGTCTCCTGGTGGAGTCCCCTCCGCTCTCTGCTGTCTCTCCTCTGTGGTCTGATGTCTCCTGGTGGAGTCTCCTCCGCTCTCTGCTGTCTCTCCTCTGTGGTCTGATGTCTCCTGGCGGAGTCTCCTCCGCTCTCTGTCGTCTCTCCTCTGTGGTCTGATGTCTCCTGGCGGAGTCTCCTCCGCTCTCTGCTGTCTCTCCTCTGTGGTCTGATGTCTCCTGGTGGAGTCTCCTCCGCTCTCTGCTGTCTCTCCTCTGTGGTCTGATGTCTCCTGGCGGAGTCCCCTCCGCTCTCTGCTGTCTCTCCTCTGTGGTCTGATGTCTCCTGGTGGAGTCTCCACTCTCTGCTGTCTCTCCTCTGTGGTCTGATGTCTCCTGGTGGAGTTTGTCTTCCTCTTCCCCTGAGCTGGAGCCAAGTTTATGAAGGAACAGGAAGAATACAAATGGTGTAATATGAAACCGTTCTCCTCCCTATTATGGTGAAGAAATCTATTAACTCGTTATATTATGAAACTTTGTGTTGGAAAATATCTGTCATCCCAAACACATGGGGCAGGAGAAGTGGGACTGTGCAGAGTCCATACATACAGAATGGGGACAGATACTGAGAATGACACCCGACATCCGGGGCAGGAGAAGTGGGACTGTGCAGAGTCCATACATACAGAATAGGGACAGATATAGAGAATGACACCCGGCATCCGGGACAGGAGAAGTGAGACTGTGCAGAGTCCATACATACAGAATAGGGACAGATACCGAGAATGACACCCGGCATCCGGGACAGGAGAAGTGGGACTGTGCAGAGTCCATACATACAGAATGGGGACAGATATAGAGAATGACACCCGGCATCCGGGACAGGAGAAGTGAGACTGTGCAGAGTCCATACATACAGAATAGGGACAGATACCGAGAATGACACCCGGCATCCGGGACAGGAGAAGTGGGACTGTGCAGAGTCCATACATACAGAATGGGGACAGATACCGAGAATGACACCCGGCATCCAGGACAGGTGAAGTGGGACTGTGCAGAGTCCATACATACAGAATAAGGTCAGATACCGAGAATGACACCCGGCATCCAGGACAGGTGAAGTGGGACTGTGCAGAGTCCATACATACAGAATAAGGTCAGATACCGAGAATGACACCCGGCACCCGGGACAGGAGAAGTGGGACTGTGCAGAGTCCATACATACAGAATGGGGACAGATACCGGGAGTGACACCCGGCATCCGGGAAGGGAGAAGTGGGACTGTGCAGAGTCCATACATACAGAATAAGGACAGATACCGAGAAATACTGAGATAGAGAGATACAAAGTAACATTGTTTATAAACAAACATATCACATGCGATTCACACAAGAACCGCCCCCATTCCTCTGCAAATCACGCAAATTCTGTGTGGTGCGGCATATCACATGCGATTCATGCAGGAACTGCTCCCAATCCTCTGTAAATCACGGGCAAATTCTGTGTGGTGCGGCATATCACATGCGATTTGGGCAGGAACCACCCCGCGTTCCTCTGCAAATCACGTGTGAATTCTGTGTGGTGCGGCACTGTGACGGAAGCGCAGGCAGGACAGAACACACCAAGATGGGGAACACACAAAGGTTTATTGAACTATGAAAGACACTCAATCAGGACAGTTCATGGCACTCCGCAACATACAGCTTGTAGGGACACTCACGGTAAGCGGGCTCACGGGGACTCAGCGGGACTTGGGCTGGGGAGTCTGGCCTCAACACAGCGTGCTAGGGACGACATCAGGCTCACGGGGACTCAGCGGGACTTGGGCTGTGGAGTCTGGCCTCAACACAGCATGCTAGGGACGACATCAGGCTCACGGGGACTCAACGGGACTTGGGCTGTGGAGTCTGGCCTCAACACAGTGTGCTAGGGACGACATCAGGCTCACGGGGACTCAGCGGGACTTGGGCTGTGGAGTCTGGCCTCAACACAGTGTGCTAGGGACGACATCAGGCTCACGGGGACTCAGCGGGACTTGGGCTGGGGAGTCTGGCCTCAACACAGCGTGCTAGGGATGACATCAGGCTCACGGGGACTCAGCGGGACTTGGGCTGTGGAGTCTGGCCTCAACACAGCGTGCTAGGGACGACATCAGGCTCACGGGGACTCAGCGGGACTTGGGCTGTGGAGTCTGGCCTCAACACAGCGTGCTAGGGACGACATCAGGATCACGGGGACTCAGCGGGACTTGGGCTGGGGAGTCTGGCCTCAACACAGCTACCACCCAGCTTTCTAGGGACATCGGGCTTATGAGGACTCAACGGGTAGCGATGGCTCAAGCACTCCGGGGCATCACAGGTAGCTGTACTCTGGACACGCCACTTTTCAGGAAGTAATGGAGACGTTTATCACACAACAATCTGGAGCCTGAGGATAGCTGGAACTTAGAAAAACTGAGCTGAACTTATTCATTAAACTGATTTCCTGATCACATAAGAAGTCCTGTGATGCATCACGTGATAGGACTATGACCCCCTGGGGAACACACACAAGTGTCTGCAGCCATCGGAGAAAGAGAAATCACTGGCACTGGAGGGAGGCAAATTGGGACCTTGAAGACTTCAAAGAGATTTGGGTGGTACAGAGCCTGAGCACCCATCCATCCTTAAGGGGACCTCTGGACCCAGCAGATTTCAACTACAGTGGGGCAAAAAAGTATTTAGTCCCCACCAATTGTACAAGTTCTCCCACTTACAGAGATGAGGGAGGCCTGTAATTGGCATCATAGGGAGACCTCAACTATGAGAGACAAAATGAGAAAACAAATCCAGACAATCTCATTGGCTGATCTGGAAAGAATTTATTTGCAAATTATGGTGGAAAATAAGTATTTGGTCACCTACAAACAAGCAAGATTTCTGGCTCTCACAGACCTGGACCTTCTTCTTTAAGAGGCTCCTCTGTCCTGCACTCATTACCTGTATCAATGGCACCTGTTTGAACTTGTTATCAGTATAAAAGACACCTGTCCACAACCTCAAACAGTCACACTCCAAACTCCACTATGGTGAAGACCAAAGAGCTGTCGAAGGACACCAGAAACAAAATTGTAGACCTGCACCAGGCTGGGAAGACTGAATCTGCAATAGGCAAGCAGCTTGGTGTGAACAAATCAACTGTGGGAGCAATAATTAGAAAATGGAAGACATACAAGACCACTGATAATCTCCCTCCATCTGGGGCTCTGTAAGTGGGAGAACTTGCACCATTGGTGGGGACTAAATACTTTTTTGCCCCACTGTATTTCCCAAGGCTTGATGGCCATTCCATAGATGGAAGTTCACCTACATATCCCACCTACCTAGACAGATCCTGATGGTTATCTAATTATATGCGCATTATCCATGTGCTTTCGGTGAGTGCGCACTTTTTCTATTGGTTTCCTGTCACAAGGCTACTGAATATCTGCTGCTGAATTGATCATCAAATTTTATTACATGAACTTTTCATGATTTTATTTCTATATAACTGGACTTTTTGTGCATTCTTATTATTGAATTCTCTTTATATTGGACATTTTACTCATTTCATTTATATATTTATCAGCGCTGTATCTATACAGCAGGAAACAAATATTGAGCATCTGCTGCTACAAGTCCCTGAAGTCATTGCTCAGAACTGACATGCTGATTCGTCCCGCAGATGAAAGGCTTTTTCAGGAGTGCTGCCTGTCCCTGCTGGTGAAGAAAGCTTTGAAGTGTGGAAAGATTCTGCACAACAAGTGATGGAGGAATGGACCTGCTCAGAGGAAAAGAAAAAACAGCGCATCATGGAAAGCTGAAGACCTCCAGCATCCATTATTGTCGGAGCTTACACGGACACACATGTGAGTACCAGGGCTCCAGAATATATTGATACTTTGACAGATGCTTATGGACGGCGCCGTGACCCGGATCAGATACTTGCTGATTGTAAACAGACAAAGCATAAAGAGGGAGAGGAGGTTTCTGTGTTTGTGAGGAAGCTAGAAGTGCTTCTAGGAAGATTGCTCACTGATAATTATTATTATACAGGATTTATGGCACCAACAGTGTCCTCAGCGCTGTACAATATAACGGGAGACAATACAGCAACAATACAGTTCAATACAAGAGGGTTAGGAGGGCCTGATCCTGGGAGCTTACAATCTAGGAGGGAGGGCCTAGTGGTACAAAAGGTAGTAACTGTGAGGGATGGACTGGTAGGAGGAGTAGAAGATTCCAGTATTAGCTGAGGGCAGGATAGGCTTCCCTGAAGAGATCGGTTTTCAGAGATCGCCTAAAAGTGGGCAGAGTAGGCGATAGTCTGATAGATTAGGGTAGAGAGTTCCAGAGGATGGAGGAAGCTCTGGAGATGTCCTGAGGGTGAGCATGGGAGGAGGAGACAAGGGAGCTAGAGAGTAGGAGGTCTTGCGAGGAGCGGAGTGTACGGTTTGGGTGGCATTTGGAGACAAGATTGGTGATGTAATTTGGGGCAGAGTTATAAATGGCTTTATATGTTATTGTTAATGTTTTGAATTTTATTCATTGGGCAATGGGAAGCCAGTGGAGGGATTGGCAGAGAGGGGTGGAGGACACGGAGTGGAGGCCAGTGGAGGGATTGGCAGAGAGGGGTGGAGGACACGGAGTGGAGGCCAGTGGAGGGATTGGCAGAGAGGGGTGGAGGACACTGAATGGAGGCCAGTGGAGGGATTGGCAGAGAGGGGTGGAGGACACTGAGTGGAGGCCAGTGGAGGAATTGGCAGAGAGGAATGGAGGACACTGAATGGAGGCCAGTGGAGGGATTGGCAGAGAGGAATGGAGGACACTGAATGGAAGCCAGTGGAGAGATTGGCAGAGAGGGGTGGAGGACACTGAGTGGAGGCCAGTGGAGGGATTGGCAGAGAGGGGTGGAGGACACTGAACAGAGGCCAGTGGTGGGATTGGCAGAGAGGGGTGGAGGACACTGAGTGGAGGCCAGTGGAGGGATTGGCAGAGAGGGGTGGAGGACACTGAACGGAGGCCAGTGGTGGGATTGGCAGAGAGGGATGGAGGACACTGAGTGGAGGTCAGTGGAGGGATTGGCAGAGAGGGGTGAAGGACACTGAGTGGAGGTCAGTGGAGGGATTGGCAGAGAGGGGTGAAGGACACTGAGTGGAGGTCAGTGGAGGGATTGGCAGAGAGGGGTGAAGGACACTGAATGGAGGCCAGTGGAGGGATTGGCAGAGAGGGGTGGCAGATACAGAGCGGTTAGTAAGGTGGATGAATCTGGCAGCAGCATTCAGGATAGACTGAAGAGGGGATAGCCTGCAATGAGGTCGGCCAATGAGGAGGGAGTTACAATAGTCAAGGAGAGATATAACAAGGGAGGGAATAAGTTGCTTAGTGGTTTCCGAGGTTAGAAACGGACGTATCTTGGAGGTGTTGGGGAGGTTGGAGATGTTGCAGAGGTTGGAGATGTTGCGGAGGTTGGAGGTGTTGCGGAGGTTGGAGGTGTTGCGGAGGTTGGAGATGTTGCGGAGGTTGGAGGTGTTGCGGAGGTTGGAGATGTTGCGGAGGTTGGAGGTGTTGCGGAGGTTGGAGATGTTGCAGAGGTTGGAGATGTTGCGGAAGTGAAGTCTATAAGATTTGGACAGTGATTGGATTTGGGGCTGAAAGGACAGATGGGAGTCTAGGATTACACCTAGTACCCTGGCATGAGGGGAGGGACTTGTCAAGAGAACCAGAGAGCACACAGAGACAGATTGCACGGAACCCAACGTGCTTTTATTGGGGAGGTTTTTGGGGCACAGACAATGGTTCCTTTAGTCCACAGATCCACACCAGACACAGCAGCACAATAAAGTTCTTTGGAAGGAAATATGGAACAACAGAGGTATGGTAATCAACAGGGTTCAGTCTTTTTGGGCAGCATGGGGTTAGTCCACTTACTGGATGTGGGGAGCCGGGCACAGAGGGTTACAGTCCACACAGGCAGCTCCAGGCAGGGAAGGGTTAAGTCCGTTCGGCTCACGGGCAACAAAGAGTTCAATCCAGACAGGGAAAATGTCCAGCCCGCAGGGAACAAAAGGTAAGTCCAGGCAAGGAAGATATCCAGCCCGCAGGCTCACAGGGAACAAAAGGTAGTCCAGGCAGGGAATGGGTTCCAGGCAGCAGAGAGTTCACCCCACATCAGAGAGTCCAGCAGCACGGACAGTCCAGGAGATGAGGAGGAGGATGGGGGATGGTTGGGGAATGGTCGGATGAGAGAAGCTTGCCCTCAGCACAGCCTTCCCTCACACACGCAGCCAGGAGAACACATGAAGAACACACGGAGAACACACGAGGGGGGTTTCCTTGCTCTCTCTTAAGTAGAGAGCTCTGTGCCTTGTTGGTAACCGGATACTTCCTGTCGGGTTACCATGGCAATGGGCCCTATCTCCCAGGTCTCTAGACCTGCCCAGGGAGCTCAGGAATTTGTGCAGGAGGGGTTAGGGAGGAGGGGGCCTGTTTGTGGATTCCTTCAGCAGGAGGCCAGACTGCAGGCGAGGGGGGTGAGGGGCTGCTGATGGCTGCCTGTGTCAGGGAGGGGGCACGGGCTGGGGGGAATACTAAGAGCTCAGTTTTGGAAGGATTGAGTTTGAGGATATGTCACTTAGTAGGCTAGTAATACGAGAGGAGACTGAAGGGGCGAGGTGAGGAAGAGACTGAAGGGGTGAGGTGTGGAGGAGACTGAAGGTGTGAGGTGTGGAGGAGACTGAAGGGGTGAGGTGAGGAGGAGACTGAAGGGGTGAGGTGAGGAGGAGACTGAAGGGGTGAGGTGAGGAGCAGACTGAAGGGGTGAGGTGAGGAGGAGACTGAAGGGGTGAGGTGAGGAGTAGAAAGATAGATTTGTGTATCATCAGCATAGAGATGGTAATTGAAGCCATGGGAGTTTATCAAGTGACCAAGAGAGGAGGTGTAGATGGAAAAGAGAAGGGGTCCAAGGACAGAACCTTGAGGGACCCCTACAGAGAGAGGGGGTGAAGAGGAGGAGGCAGTGTTATAGGTAACGCTGAAGGAGAGCTGCAATAGGTAGGAGGAGAACCAGGAGAGAGCAGAGTCTCGGAGGCCAAGAGAGTGGAGTTTTTTTTGAGGAAGGGATGGGCAACCGTATAAAAAGTTGCAGAGAGGTCAAGTAGTAAGAATACAGAGTAGTGGCCATTGGTTGGGATGAGTACGGAGTAGCGGCCATTGGTTGGGATGAGTACATTGTAGTGGCCATTGGTTGGGAGGAGTACGGAGTAGTGGCCATTGGTTGGGATGAGTACGGAGTAGTGGCCATTGATTGCGATGAGTACGGAGTAGTGTCCATTGGTTGGGATGAGTACGGAGTAGTGACCATTGGTTGGGATGAGTACGGAGTAGTAGTCATTGGTTGGGATGAGTACTGAGTAGTGACCATTGGTTGGGATGAGTACGGAGTAGTGGCCATTGGTTGGGATGAGTACTGAGTAGTGACCATTGGTTGGGATGAGTACGGAGTAGTGGCCATTGGTTGGCATGAGTACGGAGTAGTGGCCATTGGTTGGCATGAGTACGGAGTAGTGGCCATTGGTTGGGATTAGTACGGAGTAGTGGCCATTGGTTAGGATGAGTACGGAGTAGTGGCCATTGGTTGGGATGAGTACAGAGTAGTGGCCATTGGTTGGCATGAGTACGGAGTAGTGGCCATTGGTTGGGATTAGTACGGAGTAGTGACCATTGGTTGGGATGAGTACGGAGTAGTGGCCATTGGTTGGGATGAGTACGGAGTAGTGGCCATTGGTTGGGATGAGTACGGAGTAGTGGCCATTGGTTTTAGCTGTTAGTAGATCATTAGTGAGGTTTAGTAGGGCAGTGTCAGTGGAGTTTAGTGAGCGAAAGCCAGACTGTAAAAGGTGAAGAAGGTTGTTGTCGGTGAGGTGGGAGCTCAGGAGATTGTAGACTAAGCATTCTAGGAGTTCAGAGGTAAATGGCAGCAGGGAGATGGGTCTTAAGTTGTTCAGGTTGGTGGGGTCCAGGGAGGGATATTTAAGTATGGGAGTGTTGTGCGCATGCTTTAGAGGGGAGGAGAAGGCACCGTTAGAGAGGGAGAGATTGAAGATGTGAGTGAGGGAGCATAGGATGGAAGAAGAGGGTGACCGTAGTAGTTGTGAGGGGACAGTATCCGGGGGGCAGGTGGTAGGACGGGCTTCCGAGAAAACCTTAGTGACCTCTTCGGTAGTGTTGAGGTCAAAAGAGGAAAGTGTTGAGGGAAGTTTAGTATAAGGTATGCTAAGTGGGATGGATGTCTGTGATAAGGTCATCTCTCCTACAGATGTTTATAAATTAAGGACTGCTCAAATCCTAAAGGGGTTACTGCCGCATCACCCAATGTCACCGGTCCTAAGAGTTGTTTTGAGAGAGAGAAACTTTACCTTTACTGAAACTATGACTGAAGTAAAGAAACAGGAGGCTGATATCCTTTTTAGTACCCCTTCTAAAAGCAAAGTTCATCAGAGTTCTTGGGGTGAGCACAAAAATGAGACTGTTGCTAAAAACAAAGAAGTTGGTAGACTTCCACAGCCTAGAGCTCTATCTGCTGATAAAACCTCCAGTGATAGGCCTCTTTTCCACATTAAATGTTTCTGCTGTGGACAAGCAGGTCACACAGTTCGTCAGTGTCCACAACTTGCTGATAGTTCTGAAATTCACAGTAAAGCTGGACAAATGTATAAAAGAAAACAGAGAAAATCAAGAAAACAAATGTTCACTAAACTGCCTGGAGTAGGCCGCAGATGTCCTTTCATTTTGTTTGTTAATGATATACCCACCACTGCTCTGTTTGACACCGGCTCTCAGGTGACTATTATCTACAGACCATTCTATCAGCAACACTTAAGCCACCTCCCTTTGAAACCTATGGACACTATGCCTGTTTATGGTGGGGAGAAAATCCTGTTTTTATGGATGGTTGTCTAGAAGTTGAGCTTCGCATTCCTGGTGTGACAGATGATGAGGATCCCCCACTTAAAGTCATTGCCTATGTGAGCCCTTCACCCGGGGGTAATGAGTATGCTCCTATGATTGTGGGTTCCAATGTTGAAGCCGTTGAGGCTGCTTTCATGAGGTTTCTTCAGCCACAACAGGGTACTCCTCTACCTTCACTGCCTGTTGCTCCAGAACTTCAAAATATCTGCCAAACCTTTCCTCCTGATCTTCCTGGAGGATGTGTGGGGAATCCATGGCATCCCATAGAGCTTCCAGCCGGGGGGAGTGATAGTGTTGCGGGTTTACGTGGAAATTTCACCGGGTGCAAACGGTAGCTTTTTCCTGCTAGAGACTGATCCGAAAGAGGCTGCAAAGAATGGCTGGGAGATTGTACCAGAAAGGAAAGACTATAGTCTAAAATGTCCAAGAATGGATGTTGTTACTGTTCGGAATGTTACCACATAGCCAGTTATAATACCAGCCTGGCAGGAGGTAGCCTATTGTTACCCAGTGGAAACCATTCGCTCTTACCCTGCCAAGGTCGAGGAGAAAGAAACCAAATTAGACTTTCACCTGAATGATGCTGATAGTCCTGCAGAGCACAAACAAGCACTAGAAGAGCAGCTAATGGAATACAATGATGTTTTCTCTACTGATGACATGGATGTTGGGTGAGCTAAAAGTATTCAACACAGTATTCGGCTAACAGATAGCACCCCCTTTAGAGAAAGATCCAGGCGCATACCTCCTAAAGATCTGGATGATGTTCCAGAGTGCTTGCACAAAATAAAGATCAAAACATCATTGTTGAGTCTAAAAGCCCGTATGCATCCCCAATAGTGGTGGTCAGAAAGAAAAATGGTGGAGTACGAATATGTGTTGATTACAGGACTTTAAATTGGCGAACGGTCCCAGATCAATACACGCTACCTCGCATTGAGGAAGCTCTTGATGCCCTGCAAGGCAGCAAGTGGTTCACAGTAATGGACTTAAGATCCGGGTATTACCAAGTACCAATGAGTGAGGAACATGAAGAAAAGACAGCTTTTATTTGCCCCCTGGGGTTTTTCCAGTTTGTTCCAATGCCTCAGGGAATTTGTGGTGCACCTGCAACCTTCCAGCATCTAATGGATCGGACACTGGGAGACCTTTTCCCACTCAATGTATTGTCTACCTAGATGACATAATTGTTTTTGGCTCCACTCTGGAGGAGCATGATCAGAGACTGTTTAAAGTGCTTGATCGTTTGAGGAGAGAAGGTCTGAGACTCTCCCTGGACAAATGTAAGTTTGCCCGTTCTTCAGTAAACTTTGTGGGCCACATCATATCTGCAGAAGGGGTAGCAACTGATCCTGCTAAAGTGGAGGCTGTGGTAACCTGGCCCCGTCCCACAAATCTGACAGAACTGAGGTCCTTCTTGGGGTTTGTGGCTATTATCGCCGCTTCATTAGAGACTATTCCAAGACTGCTTGGCCTCGCAATGACTTGCTTAAAGAAACACTTGGCATTGACACAACCAGCAAAACTCCTTTCAGTGAGAGGTGGACTTCTAGTTGTGAGGAAGCTTTTCTACAGCTTAAGAAACGCCTTACAGAAGCACCAGTGTTGGCTTATGTAGACCCACAAAAGTCATATGTTCTGCATGTAGATGCCAGCTATGAAGGGTTAGGAGGAGTCCTCCATCAGGACTACCCAGGAGGACTAAGGTATGTTTTTATATCAGTTGCAGTCTAAGCCCAGCAGAAAAGAATTATCCTGTTCACAAACTGGAATTTCTTGCCCTGAAGTGGGCTATTGTTGAACAGCTGCATGATTACTTGTATGGGGCTCAGTTTGAGGTGAGAACTGACAATAACCCCCTCACTTATGTTTTGACTACAGCCAAGCTGGATGCCACTGGTCATAGTTGGCTTGCTGCCTTGTCTAATTACCAATTCACTCTCAAGTACAAGCCCGGAACTAAAAATATTGGGGCTCATGCTCTCTCAAGGTGTCCTGGATTGCCAATGACCTTAGAAGAAAGTGAATGGGAGGAAGTACCTGGGCCTGCTGTGGCTGCCTACTGTGCTACAGCTGCTGTACAAGGAGACAATATTGTTTTCTCTGACTTACGAGTTATTGACTCATTGGGAGCTGGTGAAGAGTGTATCCCAGGCATGCATTGCTGCCCCACTGCTCTAGGGGTACCAGAAAACATCCAGCTGCAAAAGAAAGATGTGATTCTTCTACAAAAGAGGGATCCAGTAATCAGACATGTTAGAGAGTCTGTTTTTCGCAAAGATCCTAATTACATGAGAAAACTCTACCTGAGCAGAGTAGCTACTATCTGAAGGAATGGGATGAACTCAAAATAATTGATGGACTTTTGTATAGGGTACATTTGTTCCATGATCATCCTGGAAGGAGACAGCTAGTGCTCCCTCAGGTCTACAGAAATTCTGTTTTGAGAAGTTTGCATGACCAACATGGGCATCTAGGAGTTGAAAAAACATATGAATTAATCTAAGATCATTTCTTTTGGCCACGAATGAGGGAAGCTGTTGTGGACTATCGCCGCCGTTGTGTGAGATGTCTGCAACGGAAAACTCTGCCTACTCGAGCTGCTCCTATGGAACACTTGAAAAGTTCTGGTCCAATGGATTTAGTGTGCATGGACTTTTTGTGTATTGATAATGACAGCAGTGGTGCGGGAAATGTTTTGATTGTGACTGATCACTACACTCAATATGCTCAAGCCTATCCCACCAAAGATCAAAAAGCAGTAACTGTGGCCAGAGTGTTGTGGGAGAAGTTTTTTATTCATTATGGACTGCCAGATCGACTTCACTCTGACCAGGGACGGGACTTTGAAAGTTGCCTAATTAAAGAGCTGTTAACATTACTTAACATGGACAAGAGCCGAACCACACCTTATCATCCAGAGGGTGATGCTCTCCTTGAGCGTTTCAATCGTACCTCGTTGAATATGTTGGGTACTGTCACGTACCTGATGGGAGACTGAATTGACGAGGTCGGCCTCACTTGTGTCACTAGCCCTGACCCCGCTGAGGTTGAAACAGAGGGAGTCTAGGATCCAGGGGAACAAAAGTGCCAATAGTTGTTTGCAGCTCTTGCAGATGAATACCTTGGAAGGCTGAAGATCCTCTGATTTTGGCACAGGAGTAGCAGGCAGAGCAGGTTTTGTAGATTGCCAGGCGTGCAGCAGAGCAAGGCAGGTAGTGAGGACAAGAGACAGGAGCAGTGTCATGGAATAGCCAAAGTCATCAACAGTCGGGCAGCGCGGTACAGAATCAGTAGGAAAATCAAAAGTCAGGGGCAGAGCCGAAGTCAGAAACCAGTATCAGGAGAGCAATCAGAGTCAGGTGAGGAACAAGCCGGGTCAGCAACGGAGGAATCACACAGGAACAAGCAGGACATGGGGGAGCTGAAGACCACTCAGCACTGAACATGAACAGAGACACTCCTTATATAGGCCGTCTGAAGCCAATCTTCGCCGTGCGTGTGAACATACACGTGTGTGATCGGGCATTTCCGATCACGGTTCGTCTTGTCAAAAATCCCTTACAGGTACCCTCCCTAATGGTACTAAACAAACCTGGAGCCGACATGTTGGAGCTATGGTACATGCCTATAATTGTACCAGACATGAGTCAACTGGTTTCTCTCCTTATTTTCTCATGTTTGGGAGAGAAGCCCGTCTGTCTATTGACATTCAGTTGCATGTGTCTACTGATGGAGTGGAACATAGAAATCACTACCAGTATCTGGCACGACTCAAACATAGTTTACAAGAGGCCTATCAAATGGCTGAGGAAAATGCTGCAAAACAAAATGCTGCCAATAAAAGAGACTTTGATGCCAAAGTTCATTACAAAGACTTACAACCTGGTGATAAAGTGCTTCTTCACAATTTGGGACCCTCAGCCAAACAGAAGTTAGCTGATCGCTGGAGAAATGAGTTGTTTGAAGTTATAGAAAAGCTGCCTAGAATTCCAGTCTACTGGATTCGAGGACCTGAGGGTCGGATCAAAGCCTGGCATAGGAATCACTTGCTTCCAGTATCACAAGTTGCTACTGCGGATGAGGAGCCACAACCTGATATTGCTACAGATTCTAATGATGTGCCTTGTGCAGACAGTGGAGGACAGTGTGATGACAATGACTGGTTTACACCTCCATCAGAGTCTCCTGTACAGGCTCCTTCACCTATTACTAATGGGGGTCTTCCTCAGAGGGGAGGTCTGAAACCAACTACTCCTGCTTTCGAACCAACAGCCCAAAATATTGTGCCTACAGTTCCTGGCATGATTGGAGCACCAAGTATTCCCACTAGTGCAGTCCCAGATTTATCTGGACTAATGCCTGAAGGCTTGAGGAGAGGAGATCCTGTTCTAGGACCTCCACCAATGTTTACTTATGACACCTTGGGAAGACCCTGCTGTGCTGTACAGAACTATGCTGTACAACCTCATGTTCTGCTGGACATGATTACAGCCCATTCTAGACTGGGTAGCATGATGCCTATTTGTTACTAACCATGTTTTCTTTGCAGCTAATCTCTGTAATAGATTGCTTCTGGAGAAGTGGTCTGCAGAAGGCGACAACGATGTTTTTTTTTTAAAGAAAGATTTATTGGGTTTTAACAAAATACAACCTCTGATAGAGAAAACAACAGGTCTAACATTCAAGTTACATCCATCTCACTCATGAATATATTAATAAGCATATAAACACATTACAGCATTGATAAGTGCTAAAAGATAACGGTACATTAGTAAATCATATCAGTTATGATGGAGGTATACACGCAGCTCAGTGAGGCGAGACAGAATGTACTAGTAGCTAATAATAAATAAATAAAGAAAATGTATTTAGATAACAACAGCGTCCCATCGGTCCCATGTGTGAGATATAGTGTGTTGATCAAGTTCTGGAGATTGGATAGTAAGAGGAGATAACGTTATCAAGAGGTGAAGAAGAAAGAGGGGAAAAAAAAAGGGGTGTACATAGAGAAAAGGGGGAGTTATGAAGGAAAAAATAATCAGCGCGATAAGAAATAAGAGGGCTTAATAAAGTGAAAAGATGAGATATCATCCGGAGTCAGGAATCATTCAGATGTAGTAGTAGAGATAGTAGTGAAGATAGGAACGATGTTCCTCGAAGGCATAGAGAAAAGGTCTAGAAAATATAGAGATATAGATAAGAGACCACGGGTCCGAGAAAAATAGAGAGTAAAGAGATGAAGATAAAAGGATCCAGTGCAAGCTGTGAAGGCAAAAGTGGTATACTATGCGTATGGTAAATATGTAACATATGTAAATTACATGTCGGCATTTCATGTCAGTATTACATGTCAGTATTACATGTCACGGGAGCCGCCATAGATGATGTGCTAAGATGAAATGAAACAATGAAAGGAGAGGAGAATGGCACCCCATTACATTAGTTAAGATCTATGGTGAGCTTACAATATCGGATGTAAATGAGATATTGAACCTATATCAACAAGTCCTTGTCTGAGTGAAAAAGGCCTGTTCCTGTATTGATAAGGAGCCTACAATATAAGACCTCCATTTGCTAAAGTAGCGAGATTCCTTTGAGTTATCCGGGGATATGAGTAGATGTAGTCTGTCCAAACGAAGAAGAGAGTTAAGTTCTTGTTTAATGTCCGTTATAGTTGGAGGGCAATTGGAAGTCCATTTGCGCAGAATAGCCCTTCGTGCAGATAGAAGACATGTGGATATCCAAGATTTATTATCTCTGAATGATGACGTTTGTGAGGAAAAAAGACCAATGATTGGCTGTTCCAGAAATCCGAAAAGTAAAGGTAGCGGGTGGGTGGGCAATCGGAAAGCTGTGATGGTGAATACGAAGTGGACTACTTGTTTCCAAAATGTGAGTATAGATGGACAAGTCCAGAATCTGTGCTGTAGTGATGGTTTTTGAGTGCCACACAGGGGGCAGGTAGATAGAGTCAGATCAGTTTTGGAATGGAGACAAGGCATGTAGGCACGATGGAGGATCTTAAGTTGTTGTTCCCGCCAGAATTCATTGCAGTTGAAGGCACAAGTGGATTGGAATCCCGCTAGTAACTGTTCGGCTGTAAGTGTGTTGTTGAAATCTTTAATCCAGGTTTTAACAGTATTGTGCGACTCCAAAGGTTTAGTGAATAAGAGATTCAAAGATCTATATACATGTGTTATATTGTATTTCCGTGAGCTCACCAAGACGTCAATGAATGTTGATTGGAATCTAGTAGAGATAGTGGGTGCCACTGAATTTACAAAGTTTCTTACTTGAAATATGTAGAAGAAATGATGCGCTGGAAGGTCAAAAGTATGTAGGATACTATTAAGAGGTTTTGGGGATCCCGTAGAGGTGTCATACAATTGATGTACCAGAGTTAGATGCTGATTTCGCCAAGTACCATATGCATTGTGAGATTGAGGAGGAGGAAAGGAGGGATTATGATGAATAGGAAGAAAGCGCTAGAGCCACCGAGACACCCCCAACTTACGCCTGACTTCCCTCCATGTAATTAAGGTATCGTGGATAAGCAGATTATGTTTTAAATGCGGTGGCAAGGAGTTGACATTGGAATGTAGTAAGGCCGAGAGATCATAAGGGTATGCTATTGCCGACTCCAAACGATAGTTGGAGTAGGTAGAGGATTGAGTGATCCAATCCAGGCCTATTCGAAGTAAACAGGAAAGATTGTATATACGAATGTTCGGCAGACCTGCCCCTCCCCCGCATCTTGGTAGAAATAGTTTATCAATTGCTATGCGGGGACGTTTGCCTTTCCAGAGAAATGTTGATAATGCTCGATGTAACCTTAGTATGTCACTTTGTTTAAGTAGTATAGGAATGGTTTGGAGTGGGTAGAGAAGCTTCGGAAAGCTGACCATCTTGAAAAGGTGTGATCTGCCCAGGAGTGAAAGTGGTAAATCCTTCCACATTTCTAGTTCCCCAATAATTTTGGTGATCGTTGGTGTATAGTTTAGCGCATATAAAGATGAAGCTAGTTTCCCTATCTTTATACCTAAGTAAGTGATATGCTTGGAGGCGATTTTGAACACCGAGTTGTGAGACCATGCCGGAGGGTGGGAGTGGAATAAGGGAAGTACTTCACTTTTAGAAAAATTGATGCGGAGTCCAGAGCATAGACAAAATGCGGAAAAAATATGTTGTATATAGGGTAGGTCAAGGGAAGGGAGTGCAGTGAAAACTAAGATATCATCTGCAAACAAAGCGAGTCGTAATTCCTCCTGCCCAACATAGATGCCATGGAGATCAGATTGAAATAATAAAAAGCGTGCTAACGGTTTATGGTGTGGGAGAAAATCCTGTTTTTATGGATGGTTGTCTGGAAGTTGAGCTTCGCATTCCTGGTGTGACAGCTGATGAGGATCCCCCACTTAAAGTCATTGCCTATGTGAGCCCTTCACCCGGGGGTAATGAGTATGCTCCTATGATTGTGGGTTCCAATGTTGAAGCCGTTGAGGCTGCTTTCATGAGGTTTCTTCAGCCACAACAGGGTACTCCTCTACCTTCACTGCCTGTTGCTCCAGAACTTCAAAATATCTGCCAAACCTTTCCTCCTGATCTTCCTGGAGGATGTGTGGGGAATCCATGGCATCCCATAGAGCTTCCAGCCGGGGGGAGTGAGAGTGTTGCGGGTTTATGTGGAAATTTCACCGGGTGCAAAGAGTAGCTTTTTCCTGCTAGAGACTGATCCAAAAGAGGCTGCAAAGAATGGCTGGGAGATAGTACCAGAAAGGAAAGACTGTTGTTTAAAATGTCCAAGAATGGATGTTGTTACTGTTCGGAATGTTACCACATAGCCAGTTATAATACCAGCCTGGCAGGAGGTAGCCTATTGTTACCCAGTGGAAACCATTAGCTCTTACCCTGCCAAGGTCGAGGAGAAAGAAACCAAATTAGACTTTCACCTGAATGACGCTGATAGTCCTGCAGAGCACAAACAAGCACTAGAAGAGCAGCTAATGGAATACAATGATGTTTTCTCTACTGATGACATGGATGTTGGGTGAGCTAAAAGTATTCAACTCAGTATTCACCTAACAGATAGCACCCCCTTTAGAGAAAGATCCAGGCGCATACCTCCTAAAGATCTGGATGATGTTCAAGAGTGCTTGCACAAAATGAAAGATCAAAACATCATTGTTGAGTCTAAAAGCCCGTATGCATCCCCAATAGTGGTGGTCAGAAAGAAAAATGGTGGAGTACGAATATGTGTTGATTACAGGACTCTATATCAGCGAACGGTCCCAGATCAATATACGCTACTTCGTATTGAGGAAGCTCTTGATGCCCTGCAAGGCAGCAAGTGATTCACAGTAATGGACTTAAGATCTGGGTATTTCCAAGTACCAATGAGTGAGGAACATGAAGAAAAGACAGCTTTTATTTGCCCCCTGGGGTTTTTCCAGTTTGTTCCAATGCCTCAGGGAATTTGTGGTGCACCTGCAACCTTCCAGCATCTAATGGATCGGACACTGGGAGACCTTTGTCCCACTCAATGTATTGTCTACCTAGATGACATAATTGTTTTTGGCTCCACTCTGGAGGAGCATGATCAGAGACTGTTTAAAGTGCTTGATCGTTTGAGGAGAGAAGGTCTGAGACTCTCCCTGGACAAATGTAAGTTTGCCCGTTCTTCAGTAAACTTTGTGGGCCACATCATATCTGCAGAAGGGGTAGCAACTGATCCTGCTAAAGTGGAGGCTGTGGTAACCTGGCCCCGTCCCACAAATCTGACAGAACTGAGGTCCTTCTTGGGGTTTGTGGCTATTATCGCCGCTTCATTAGAGACTATTCTAAGAGCTTGGCCTCGCAATGACTTGCTTAAAGAAACACTTGGCATTGACACAACCAGCAAAACTCCTTTCAGTGAGAGGTGGACTTCTAGTTGTGAGGAAGCTTTTCTACAGCTTAAGAAACGCCTTACAGAAGCACCAGTGTTGGCTTATGTAGACCCACAAAAGTCATATGTTCTGCATGTAGATGCCAGCTATGAAGGGTTAGGAGGAGTCCTCCATCAGGAGTACCCAGGAGGACTAAGGCCTGTTTTTTATATCAGTTGCAGTCTAAGCCCAGCAGAAAAGAATTATCCTGTTCACAAACTGGAATTTCTTGCCCTGAAGTGGGCTATTGTTGAACAGCTGCATGATTACTTGTAT
Organism: Staurois parvus; assembly: GCF_062004578.1. Lineage (NCBI taxonomy): Eukaryota > Metazoa > Chordata > Amphibia > Anura > Ranidae > Staurois > Staurois parvus. Next base: position 38,483 of record NW_028318369.1, read on the forward strand.
GGGGCTCAGTTTGAGGTGAGAACTGACAATAACCCCCTCACTTATGTTTTGACTACAGCCAAGCTGGATGCCACTGGTCATAGGTGGCTTGCTGCCTTGTCTAATTACCAATTCACTCTCAAGTACAAGCCCAGAACCAAAAATATTGGGGCTCATGATCATCCTGGAAGGAGACAGCTAGTGTTCCCTCAAGTCTACAGAAATTCTGTTTTGAGAAGTTTGCATGACCAACATGGGCATCTAGGAGTTGAAAAAACATATGAATTAATCTAAGATCATTTCTTTTGGCCACAAATGAGGGAAGCTGTTGTGGACTATTGCCGCCATTGTGTGAGATGTCTGCAACGGAAAACTCTGCCTACTCGAGCTGCTCCTATGGAACACTTAAAAAGTTCTGGTCCAATGGATTTAGTGTGCATGGACTTTTTGTGTAATGATAATGACAGCAGTGGTGCGGGAAATGTTTTGATTGTGACTGATCACTACACTCAATATGCTCAAGCCTATCCCACCAAAGATCAAAAAGCAGTAACTGTGGCCAAAGTGTTGTGGGAGAAGTTTTTTATTCATTATGGACTGCCAGATCGACTTCACTCTGACCAGGGACGGGACTTTGAAAGTCACCTAATTAAAGAGCTGTTAACATTACTTAACATCGACAAGAGCCGAACCACACCTTATCATCCAGAGGGTGATGCTCTCCTTGAACGTTTCAATTGTACCTCGTTGAATATGTTGGGTACTGTCACGTACCTGATGGGAGACTGAATTTACAAGGTAGGCCTCACTTGTGTCACTAGCCCTGACCCCGCTGAGGTTGAAACAAAGGAAGTCTAGGACCCAGGGGAACAAAAGTGCCAATAGTTGTTGTTTGCAGCTCTTGCAGATGAATACCTTGGAAGGGGTACCTGCACAGGAGTAGCAGGAAGAGCAGGTTTTGTAGATTGCCAGGCGTGCAGCAGAGCAAGGCAGGTAGTGAGGACAAGAGACAGGAGCAGTGTCATGGAATAGCCAAAGTCATCAACAGTCGGGCAGCGCGGTACAGAATCAGTAGGAAAATCAAAAGTCAGGGGCAGAGCCGAAGTCAGAAACCAGTATCAGGAGAGCAATCAGAGTCAGGTGAGGAACAAGCCGGGTCAGCAACGGAGGAATCACACAGGAACAAGCAGGACACGGGGGAGCTGAAGACCACTCAGCACTGAACATGAACAGAGACACTCCTTATATAGGTCGTCTGAAGCCAATCTTTGCCGTGCGTGTGAACATACACGTGTGTGATCGGGCATTTCCGATCACGGTTCGTCTTGCCAAAAATCCCTTACAGGTACCCTCCCTAATGGTACTAAACAAACCTTTTAGCCGACATGTTGGAGCTATGGTACATGCCTATAATTGTACCAGACATGAGTCAACTGGTTTCTCTCCTTATTTTCTCATGCTTGGGAGAGAAGCCCGTCTGTCTATTGACATTCAGTGGCATGTGTCTACTGATGGAGTGGAACATAGAAATCACTACCAGTATGTGGCACGACTCAAACATAGTTTACAAGAGGCCTATCAAATGGCTGAGGAAAATGCTGCAAAAATAAATGCTGCCAATAAAAGAGGCTTTGATGCCAAAGTTTGTTACAAAGACTTACAACCTGGTGATAAAGTGCTTCTTCGCAATTTGGGACCCTCAGCCAAACAGAAGTTAGCTGATCGCTGGAGAAATGAGTTGTTTGAAGTTATAGAAAAACTGCCTAGAATTCCAGTCTACCGGATTCGAGGACCTGAGGGTCGGATCAAAGCCTGGCATAGGAATCACTTGCTTCCAGTACCACAAGTTGCTACTGCGGATGAGGAGCCACAACCTGATATTGCTACAGATTCTAATGATGTGCCTTGTGCAGACAGTGGAGGACAGTGTGATGACAATGACTGGTTTACACCTCCATCAGAGTCTCCTGTACAGGCTCCTTCACCTATTACTAATGGGGGCCTTCCTCAGAGGGGAGGTCTGAACCCAACTACTCCTGCTTTCGAACCAACAGCCCAAAATATTGTGCCTACAGTTCCTGGCATGATTGGAGCACCAAGTATTCCCACTAGTGCAGTCCCAGATTTATCTGGACTAATGCCTGAGGGCTTGAGGAGAGGAGATCCTGTTCTAGGACCTCCACCAATGTTTACTTATGACACCTTGGGAAGACCCTGCTGTGCTGTACAGAACTATGCTGTACAACCTCATGTTCTGCTGGACATGATTACAGCCCATTCTAGACTGGGTAGCATGATGCCTATTTGTTACTAACCATGTTTTCTTTGCAGCTAATCTCTGTAATAGATTGCTTCTGGAGAAGTGGTCTGCAGAAGGCGACAACGATGTTTTTTTTTTAAAGAAAGATTTATTGGGTTTTAACAAAATACAACCTCTGATAGAGAAAACAACAGGTCTAACATTCAAGTTACATCCATCTCACTCATGAATATATTAATAAGCATATAAACACATTACAGCATTGATAAGTGCTAAAAGATAACGGTACATTAGTAAATCATATCAGTTATGATGGAGGTATACACGCAGCTCAGTGAGGCGAGACAGAATGTACTAGTAGCTAATAATAAATAAATAAAGAAAATGTATTTAGATAACAACAGCGTCCCATCGGTCCCATGTGTGAGATATAGTGTGTTGATCAAGTTCTGGAGATTGGATAGTAAGAGGAGATAACGTTATCAAGAGGTGAAGAAGAAAGAGGGGAAAAAAAAAGGGGTGTACATAGAGAAAAGGGGGGGGGTTATGAAGGAAAAAATAATCAGCGCGATAAGAAATAAGAGGGCTTAATAAAGTGAAAAGATGAGATATCATCCGGAGTCAGGAATCATTCAGATGTAGTAGTAGAGATAGTAGTGAAGATAGGAACGATGTTCCTCGAAGGCATAGAGAAAAGGTCTAGAAAATATAGAGATATAGATAAGAGACCACGGGTCCGAGAAAAATAGAGAGTAAAGAGATGAAGATAAAAGGATCCAGTGCAAGCTGTGAAGGCAAAAGTGGTATACTATGCGTATGGTAAATATGTAACATATGTAAATTACATGTCGGCATTTCATGTCAGTATTACATGTCACGGGAGCCGCCATAGATGATGTGCTAAGATGAAATGAAACAATGAAAGGAGAGGAGAATGGCACCCCATTACATTAGTTAAGATCTATGGTGAGCTTACAATATCGGATGTAAATGAGATATTGAACCTGTATCAACAAGTCCTTGTCTGAGTGAAAAAGGCCTGTTCCTGTATTGATAAGGAGCCTACAATATAAGACCTCCATTTGCTAAAGTAGCGAGATTCCTTTGAGTTATCCGGGGATATGAGTAGATGTAGTCTGTCCAAACGAAGAAGAGAGTTAAGTTCTTGTTTAATGTCCGTTATAGTTGGAGGGCAATTGGAAGTCCATTTGCGCAGAATAGCCCTTCGTGCAGATAGAAGACATGTGGATATCCAAGATTTATTATCTCTGAATGATGACGTTTGTGAGGAAAAAAGACCAATGATTGGCTGTTCCAGAAATCCGAAAAGTAAAGGTAGCGGGTGGGTGGGCAATCGGAAAGCTGTGATGGTGAATACGAAGTGGACTACTTGTTTCCAAAATGTGAGTATAGATGGACAAGTCCAGAATCTGTGCTGTAGTGATGGTTTTTGAGTGCCACACAGGGGGCAGGTAGATAGAGTCAGATCAGTTTTGGAATGGAGACAAGGCATGTAGGCACGATGGAGGATCTTAAGTTGTTGTTCCCGCCAGAATTCATTGCAGTTGAAGGCACAAGTGGATTGGAATCCCGCTAGTAACTGTTCGGCTGTAAGTGTGTTGTTGAAATCTTTAATCCAGGTTTTAACAGTATTGTGCGACTCCAAAGGTTTAGTGAATAAGAGATTCAAAGATCTATATACATGTGTTATATTGTATTTCCGTGAGCTCACCAAGACGTCAATGAATGTTGATTGGAATCTAGTAGAGATAGTGGGTGCCACTGAATTTACAAAGTTTCTTACTTGAAATATGTAGAAGAAATGATGCGCTGGAAGGTCAAAAGTATGTAGGATACTATTAAGAGGTTTTGGGGATCCCGTAGAGGTGTCATACAATTGATGTACCAGAGTTAGATGCTGATTTCGCCAAGTACCATATGCATTGTGAGATTGAGGAGGAGGAAAGGAGGGATTATGATGAATAGGAAGAAAGCGCGAGAGCCACCGAGACACCCCCAACTTACGCCTGACTTCCCTCCATGTGATTAAGGTATCGTGGATAAGCAGATTATGTTTTAAATGTGGTGGCAAGGAGTTGACATTGGAATGTAGTAAGGCCGAGAGATCATATGGGTATGCTATTGCCGACTCCAAACGATAGTTGGAGTAGGTAGAGGATTGAGTGATCCAATCCAGGCCTATTCGAAGTAAACAGGAAAGATTGTATATACGAATATTCGGCAGACCTGCCCCTCCCTCACATCTTGGTAGAAATAGTTTATCAATTGCTATGCGGGGACGTTTGCCTTTCCAGAGAAATGTTGATAATGCTCGATGTATCTTTAGTATGTCACTGTGTTTAAGTAGTATAGGAATGGTTTGGAGTGGGTAGAGAAGCTTCGGAAAGCTGACCATCTTGAAAAGGTGTGATCTGCCCAGGAGTGAAAGTGGTAAATCATTCCACATTTCTAGTTACCCAATAATTTTGGTGATCGTTGGTGTATAGTTTAGCGCATATAAAGATGAAGCTAGTTTCCCTATCTTTATACCTAAGTAAGTGATATGCTTGGAGGCGATTTTGAACACCGAGTTGTGAGACCATGCCGGAGGGTGGGAGTGGAATAAGGGAAGTACTTCACTTTTAGAAAAATTGATGCGGAGTCCAGAGCATAGACAAAATGCGGAAAAAATACGTTGTATATAGGGTAGGTCAAGGGAAGGGAGTGCAGTGAAAACTAAGATATCATCTGCAAACAAAGCGAGTCGTAATTCCTCCTGCCCAACATAGATGCCATGGAGATCAGATTGAAATAATAAAAAGCGTGCTAACGGTTTATGGTGTGGGAGAAAATCCTGTTTTTATGGATGGTTGTCTGGAAGTTGAGCTTCGCATTCCTGGTGTGACAGCTGATGAGGATCCCCCACTTAAAGTCATTGCCTATGTGAGCCCTTCACCCGGGGGTAATGAGTATGCTCCTATGATTGTGGGTTCCAATGTTGAAGCCGTTGAGGCTGCTTTCATGAGGTTTCTTCAGCCACAACAGGGTACTCCTCTACCTTCACTGCCTGTTGCTCCAGAACTTCAAAATATCTGCCAAACCTTTCCTCCTGATCTTCCTGGAGGATGTGTGGGGAATCCATGGCATCCCATAGAGCTTCCAGCCGGGGGGAGTGATAGTGTTGCGGGTTTATGTGGAAATTTCACCGGGTGCAAAGAGTAGCTTTTTCCTGCTAGAGACTGATCCAAAAGAGGCTGCAAAGAATGGCTGGGAGATAGTACCAGAAAGGAAAGACTATAGTCTAAAATGTCCAAGAATGGATGTTGTTACTGTTCGGAATGTTACCACATAGCCAGTTATAATACCAGCCTGGCAGGAGGTAGCCTATTGTTACCCAGTGGAAACCATTAGCTCTTACCCTGCCAAGGTCGAGGAGAAAGAAACCAAATTAGACTTTCACCTGAATGATGCTGATAGTCCTGCAGAGCACAAACAAGCAGTAGAAGAGCAGCTAATGGAATACAATGATGTTTTCTCTACTGATGACATGGATGTTGGGTGAGCTAAAAGTATTCAACTCAGTATTCACCTAACAGATAGCACCCCCTTTAGAGAAAGATCCAGGCGCATACCTCCTAAAGATCTGGATGATGTTCAAGAGTGCTTGCGCAAAATAAAGATCAAAACATCATTGTTGAGTCTAAAAGCCCGTATGCATCCCCAATAGTGGTGGTCAGAAAGAAAAATGGTGGAGTACGAATATGTGTTGATTACAGGACTCTATATCAGCGAACGGTCCCAGATCAATATACGCTACTTCGTATTGAGGAAGCTCTTGATGCCCTGCAAGGCAGCAAGTGATTCACAGTAATGGACTTAAGATCTGGATATTTCCAAGTACCAATGAGTGAGGAACATGAAGAAAAGACAGCTTTTATTTGCCCCCTGGGGTTTTTCCAGTTTGTTCCAATGCCTCAGGGAATTTGTGGTGCACCTGCAACCTTCCAGCATCTAATGGATCGGACACTGGGAGACCTTTGTCCCACTCAATGTATTGTCTACCTAGATGACATAATTGTTTTTGGCTCCACTCTGGAGGAGCATGATCAGAGACTGTTTAAAGTGCTTGATCGTTTGAGGAGAGAAGGTCTGAGACTCTCCCTGGACAAATGTAAGTTTGCCCGTTCTTCAATAAACTTTGTGGGCCACATCATATCTGCAGAAGGGGTAGCAACTGATCCTGCTAAAGTGGAGGCTGTGGTAACCTGGCCCCGTCCCACAAATCTGACAGAACTGAGGTCCTTCTTGGGGTTTGTGGCTATTATCACCGCTTCATTAGAGACTATTCCAAGACTGCTCGGCCTCGCAATGACTTGCTTAAAGAAACACCTGGCATTGACACAACCAGCAAAACTCCTTTCAGTGAGAGGTGGACTTCTAGTTGTGAGGAAGCTTTTCTACAGCTTAAGAAACGCCTTACAGAAGCACCAGTGTTGGCTTATGTAGACCCACAAAAGTCATACGTTCTGCATGTAGATGCCAGCTATGAAGGGTTAGGAGGAGTCCTCCATCAGGAGTACCCAGGAGGACTAAGGCCTGTTTTTTATATCAGTTGCAGTCTAAGCCCAGCAGAAAAGAATTATCCTGTTCACAAACTGGAATTTCTTGCCCTGAAGTGGGCTATTGTTGAACAGCTGCATGATTACTTGTATGGGGCTCAGTTTGAGGTGAGAACTGACAATAACCCCCTCACTTATGTTTTGACTACAGCCAAGCTGGATGCCACTGGTCATAGTTGGCTTGCTGCCTTGTCTAATTACCAATTCACTCTCAAGTACAAGCCCGGAACTAAAAATATTGGGGCTCATGCTCTCTCCAGGTGTCCTGGATTACCAATGACCTTAGAAGAAAGTGAATGGGAGGAAGTACCTGGGCCTGCTGTGGCTGCCTACTGTGCTACAGCTGCTGTACAAGGAGACAATATTGTTTTCTCTGACTTACGAGTTATTGACTCATTGGGAGCTGGTGAAGAGTGTATCCCAGGCATGCATTGCTGCCCCACTGCTCTAGGGGTACCAGAAAACATCCAGCTGCAAAAGAAAGATGTGATTCTTCTACAAAAGAGGGATCCAGTAATCAGACATGTTAGAGAGTCTGTTTTTCTCAAAGATCCTAATTACATGAGAAAACTCTACCTGAGCAGAGTACCTACTATCTTAAGGAATGGGATGAACTCAAAATAATTGATGGACTTTTGTATAGGGTACATTTGTTCCATGATCATCCTGGAAGGAGACAGCTAGTGCTCCCTCAGGTCTACAGAAATTCTGTTTTGAGAAGTTTGCATGACCAACATGGGCATCTAGGAGTTGAAAAAACATATGAATTAATCTAAGATCATTTCTTTTGGCCACGAATGAGGGAAGCTGTTGTGGACTATTGCCGCCGTTGTGTGAGATGTCTGCAACGGAAAACTCTGCCTACTCGAGCTGCTCCTATGGAACACTTGAAAAGTTCTGGTCCAATGGATTTAGTGTGCATGGACTTTTTGTGTATTGATAATGACAGCAGTGGTGCGGGAAATGTTTTGATTGTGACTGATCACTACACTCAATATGCTCAAGCCTATCCCACCAAAGTTTAAAAAGCAGTAACTGTGGCCAAAGTGTTGTGGGAGAAGTTTTTTATTCATTATGGACTGCCAAATCAACTTCACTCTGACCAGGGACGGGACTTTGAAAGTCGCCTAATTAAAGAGCTGTTAACATTACTTAACATCGACAAGAGCCGAACCACACCTTATCATCCAGAGGGTGATGCTCTCCCTGAGCGTTTCAATCGTACCTCGTTGAATATGTTGGGTACTGTCACGTACCTGATGGGAGACTGAATTGACGAGGTCGGCCTCACTTGTGTCACTAGCCCTGACCCCGCTGAGGTTGAAACAGAGGGAGTCTAGGACCCAGGGGAACAAAAGTGCCAATAGTTGTTTGCAGCTCTTGCAGATGAATACCTTGGAAGGCTGAAGATCCTCTGATTTTGGCACAGGAGTAGCAGGCAGAGCAGGTTTTGTAGATTGCCAGGCATGCAGCAGAGCAAGGCAGGTAGTGAGGACAAGAGACAGGAGCAGTGTCATGGAATAGCCAGGGACATCAACAGTCGGGCAGCACGGTACAGAATCAGGAGGAAAAGCCAAAGTCAGGAGCAGAGCCGAAGTCAGGAACCAGTATCAGGAGAGCAACCAGAGTCAGGTGAGGAACAAGCCGGGTCAGCAACGGAGGAATCACACAGGAACAAGCAGGACACGGGGGAGCTGAAGACCAGTCAGCACTGAACATGAACAGAGACATTCCTTAAATAGGCCGTCTGAAGCCAATCTTCGGCGTGCGTGTGAACATACACGTGCGTGATCTTGTCAAAAATCCCTTACAGGTACCCTCCCTAATGGTACTAAACAAACCTGGAGCCGACATGTTGGAGCTATGGTACATGCCTATAATTGTACCAGACATGAGTCAACTGGTTTCTCTCCTTATTTTCTCATGTTTGGGAGAGAAGCCCGTCTGTCTATTGACATTCAGTTGCATGTGTCTACCGATGGAGTGGAACATAGAAATCACTACCAGTATCTGGCACGACTCAAACATAGTTTACAAGAGGCCTATCAAATGGCTGAGGAAAATGCTGCAAAACAAAATGCTGCCAATAAAAGAGACTTTGATGCCAAAGTTCATTACAAAGACTTACAACCTGGTGATAAAGTGCTTCTTCACAATTTGGGACCCTCAGCCAAACAGAAGTTAGCTGATCGCTGGAGAAATGAGTTGTTTGAAGTTATAGAAAAGCTGCCTAGAATTCCAGTCTACTGGATTCGAGGACCTGAGGGTCGGATCAAAGCCTGGCATAGGAATCACTTGCTTCCAGTACCACAAGTTGCTACTGCGGATGAGGAGCCACAACCTGATATTGCTACAGATTCTAATGATGTGCCTTGTGCAGACAGTGGAGGACAGTGTGATGACAATGACTGGTTTACACCTCCATCAGAGTCTCCTGTACAGGCTCCTTCACCTATTACTAATGGGGGCCTTCCTCAGAGGGGAGGTCTGAACCCAACTACTCCTGCTTTCGAACCAACAGCCCAAAATATTGTGCCTACAGTTCCTGGCATGATTGGAGCACCAAGTATTCCCACTAGTGCAGTCCCAGATTTATCTGGACTAATGCCTGAGGGCTTGAGGAGAGGAGATCCTGTTCTAGGACCTCCACCAATGTTTACTTATGACACCTTGGGAAGACCCTGCTGTGCTGTACAGAACTATGCTGTACAACCTCATGTTCTGCTGGACATGATTACAGCCCATTCTAGACTGGGTAGCATGATGCCTATTTGTTACTAACCATGTTTTCTTTGCAGCTAATCTCTGTAATAGATTGCTTCTGGAGAAGTGGTCTGCAGAAGGCGACAACGATGTTTTTTTTTTAAAGAAAGATTTATTGGGTTTTAACAAAATACAACCTCTGATAGAGAAAACAACAGGTCTAACATTCAAGTTACATCCATCTCACTCATGAATATATTAATAAGCATATAAACACATTACAGCATTGATAAGTGCTAAAAGATAACGGTACATTAGTAAATCATATCAGTTATGATGGAGGTATACACGCAGCTCAGTGAGGCGAGACAGAATGTACTAGTAGCTAATAATAAATAAATAAAGAAAATGTATTTAGATAACAACAGCGTCCCATCGGTCCCATGTGTGAGATATAGTGTGTTGATCAAGTTCTGGAGATTGGATAGTAAGAGGAGATAACGTTATCAAGAGGTGAAGAAGAAAGAGGGGGAAAAAAAAGGGGTGTACATAGAGAAAAGAGGGGGGGTTATGAAGGAAAAAATAATCAGCGCGATAAGAAATAAGAGGGCTTAATAAAGTGAAAAGATGAGATATCATCCGGAGTCAGGAATCATTCAGATGTAGTAGTAGAGATAGTAGTGAAGATAGGAACGATGTTCCTCGAAGGCATAGAGAAAAGGTCTAGAAAATATAGAGATATAGATAAGAGACCACGGGTCCGAGAAAAATAGAGAGTAAAGAGATGAAGATAAAAGGATCCAGTGCAAGCTGTGAAGGCAAAAGTGGTATACTATGCGTATGGTAAATATGTAACATATGTAAATTACATGTCGGCATTTCATGTCAGTATTACATGTCACGGGAGCCGCCATAGATGATGTGCTAAGATGAAATGAAACAATGAAAGGAGAGGAGAATGGCACCCCATTACATTAGTTAAGATCTATGGTGAGCTTACAATATCGGATGTAAATGAGATATTAAACCTGTATCAACAAGTCCTTGTCTGAGTGAAAAAGGCCTGTTCCTGTATTGATAAGGAGCCTACAATATAAGACCTCCATTTGCTAAAGTAGCGAGATTCCTTTGAGTTATCCGGGGATATGAGTAGATGTAGTCTGTCCAAACGAAGAAGAGAGTTAAGTTCTTGTTTAATGTCCGTTATAGTTGGAGGGCAATTGGAAGTCCATTTGCGCAGAATAGCCCTTCGTGCAGATAGAAGACATGTGGATATCCAAGATTTATTATCTCTGAATGATGACGTTTGTGAGGAAAAAAGACCAATGATTGGCTGTTCCAGAAATCCGAAAAGTAAAGGTAGCGGGTGGGTGGGCAATCGGAAAGCTGTGATGGTGAATACGAAGTGGACTACTTGTTTCCAAAATGTGAGTATAGATGGACAAGTCCAGAATCTGTGCTGTAGTGATGGTTTTTGAGTGCCACACAGGGGGCAGGTAGATAGAGTCAGATCAGTTTTGGAATGGAGACAAGGCATGTAGGCACGATGGAGGATCTTAAGTTGTTGTTCCCGCCAGAATTCATTGCAGTTGAAGGCACAAGTGGATTGGAATCCCGCTAGTAACTGTTCGGCTGTAAGTGTGTTGTTGAAATCTTTAATCCAGGTTTTAACAGTATTGTGCGACTCCAAAGGTTTAGTGAATAAGAGATTCAAAGATCTATATACATGTGTTATATTGTATTTCCGTGAGCTCACCAAGACGTCAATGAATGTTGATTGGAATCTAGTAGAGATAGTGGGTGCCACTGAATTTACAAAGTTTCTTACTTGAAATATGTAGAAGAAATGATGCGCTGGAAGGTCAAAAGTATGTAGGATACTATTAAGAGGTTTTGGGGATCCCGTAGAGGTGTCATACAATTGATGTACCAGAGTTAGATGCTGATTTCGCCAAGTACCATATGCATTGTGAGATTGAGGAGGAGGAAAGGAGGGATTATGATGAATAGGAAGAAAGCGCGAGAGCCACCGAGACACCCCCAACTTACGCCTGACTTCCCTCCATGTGATTAAGGTATCGTGGATAAGCAGATTATGTTTTAAATGTGGTGGCAAGGAGTTGACATTGGAATGTAGTAAGGCCGAGAGATCATATGGGTATGCTATTGCCGACTCCAAACGATAGTTGGAGTAGGTAGAGGATTGAGTGATCCAATCCAGGCCTATTCGAAGTAAACAGGAAAGATTGTATATACGAATATTCGGCAGACCTGCCCCTCCCTCACATCTTGGTAGAAATAGTTTATCAATTGCTATGCGGGGACGTTTGCCTTTCCAGAGAAATGTTGATAATGCTCGATGTATCTTTAGTATGTCACTGTGTTTAAGTAGTATAGGAATGGTTTGGAGTGGGTAGAGAAGCTTCGGAAAGCTGACCATCTTGAAAAGGTGTGATCTGCCCAGGAGTGAAAGTGGTAAATCATTCCACATTTCTAGTTACCCAATAATTTTGGTGATCGTTGGTGTATAGTTTAGCGCATATAAAGATGAAGCTAGTTTCCCTATCTTTATACCTAAGTAAGTGATATGCTTGGAGGCGATTTTGAACACCGAGTTGTGAGACCATGCCGGAGGGTGGGAGTGGAATAAGGGAAGTACTTCACTTTTAGAAAAATTGATGCGGAGTCCAGAGCATAGACAAAATGCGGAAAAAATACGTTGTATATAGGGTAGGTCAAGGGAAGGGAGTGCAGTGAAAACTAAGATATCATCTGCAAACAAAGCGAGTCGTAATTCCTCCTGCCCAACATAGATGCCATGGAGATCAGATTGAAATAATAAAAAGCGTGCTAACGGTTTATGGTGTGGGAGAAAATCCTGTTTTTATGGATGGTTGTCTGGAAGTTGAGCTTCGCATTCCTGGTGTGACAGCTGATGAGGATCCCCCACTTAAAGTCATTGCCTATGTGAGCCCTTCACCCGGGGGTAATGAGTATGCTCCTATGATTGTGGGTTCCAATGTTGAAGCCGTTGAGGCTGCTTTCATGAGGTTTCTTCAGCCACAACAGGGTACTCCTCTACCTTCACTGCCTGTTGCTCCAGAACTTCAAAATATCTGCCAAACCTTTCCTCCTGATCTTCCTGGAGGATGTGTGGGGAATCCATGGCATCCCATAGAGCTTCCAGCCGGGGGGAGTGATAGTGTTGCGGGTTTATGTGGAAATTTCACCGGGTGCAAAGAGTAGCTTTTTCCTGCTAGAGACTGATCCAAAAGAGGCTGCAAAGAATGGCTGGGAGATAGTACCAGAAAGGAAAGACTATAGTCTAAAATGTCCAAGAATGGATGTTGTTACTGTTCGGAATGTTACCACATAGCCAGTTATAATACCAGCCTGGCAGGAGGTAGCCTATTGTTACCCAGTGGAAACCATTAGCTCTTACCCTGCCAAGGTCGAGGAGAAAGAAACCAAATTAGACTTTCACCTGAATGATGCTGATAGTCCTGCAGAGCACAAACAAGCAGTAGAAGAGCAGCTAATGGAATACAATGATGTTTTCTCTACTGATGACATGGATGTTGGGTGAGCTAAAAGTATTCAACTCAGTATTCACCTAACAGATAGCACCCCCTTTAGAGAAAGATCCAGGCGCATACCTCCTAAAGATCTGGATGATGTTCAAGAGTGCTTGCGCAAAATAAAGATCAAAACATCATTGTTGAGTCTAAAAGCCCGTATGCATCCCCAATAGTGGTGGTCAGAAAGAAAAATGGTGGAGTACGAATATGTGTTGATTACAGGACTCTATATCAGCGAACGGTCCCAGATCAATATACGCTACTTCGTATTGAGGAAGCTCTTGATGCCCTGCAAGGCAGCAAGTGATTCACAGTAATGGACTTAAGATCTGGATATTTCCAAGTACCAATGAGTGAGGAACATGAAGAAAAGACAGCTTTTATTTGCCCCCTGGGGTTTTTCCAGTTTGTTCCAATGCCTCAGGGAATTTGTGGTGCACCTGCAACCTTCCAGCATCTAATGGATCGGACACTGGGAGACCTTTGTCCCACTCAATGTATTGTCTACCTAGATGACATAATTGTTTTTGGCTCCACTCTGGAGGAGCATGATCAGAGACTGTTTAAAGTGCTTGATCGTTTGAGGAGAGAAGGTCTGAGACTCTCCCTGGACAAATGTAAGTTTGCCCGTTCTTCAATAAACTTTGTGGGCCACATCATATCTGCAGAAGGGGTAGCAACTGATCCTGCTAAAGTGGAGGCTGTGGTAACCTGGCCCCGTCCCACAAATCTGACAGAACTGAGGTCCTTCTTGGGGTTTGTGGCTATTATCACCGCTTCATTAGAGACTATTCCAAGACTGCTCGGCCTCGCAATGACTTGCTTAAAGAAACACCTGGCATTGACACAACCAGCAAAACTCCTTTCAGTGAGAGGTGGACTTCTAGTTGTGAGGAAGCTTTTCTACAGCTTAAGAAACGCCTTACAGAAGCACCAGTGTTGGCTTATGTAGACCCACAAAAGTCATACGTTCTGCATGTAGATGCCAGCTATGAAGGGTTAGGAGGAGTCCTCCATCAGGAGTACCCAGGAGGACTAAGGCCTGTTTTTTATATCAGTTGCAGTCTAAGCCCAGCAGAAAAGAATTATCCTGTTCACAAACTGGAATTTCTTGCCCTGAAGTGGGCTATTGTTGAACAGCTGCATGATTACTTGTATGGGGCTCAGTTTGAGGTGAGAACTGACAATAACCCCCTCACTTATGTTTTGACTACAGCCAAGCTGGATGCCACTGGTCATAGTTGGCTTGCTGCCTTGTCTAATTACCAATTCACTCTCAAGTACAAGCCCGGAACTAAAAATATTGGGGCTCATGCTCTCTCCAGGTGTCCTGGATTACCAATGACCTTAGAAGAAAGTGAATGGGAGGAAGTACCTGGGCCTGCTGTGGCTGCCTACTGTGCTACAGCTGCTGTACAAGGAGACAATATTGTTTTCTCTGACTTACGAGTTATTGACTCATTGGGAGCTGGTGAAGAGTGTATCCCAGGCATGCATTGCTGCCCCACTGCTCTAGGGGTACCAGAAAACATCCAGCTGCAAAAGAAAGATGTGATTCTTCTACAAAAGAGGGATCCAGTAATCAGACATGTTAGAGAGTCTGTTTTTCTCAAAGATCCTAATTACATGAGAAAACTCTACCTGAGCAGAGTACCTACTATCTTAAGGAATGGGATGAACTCAAAATAATTGATGGACTTTTGTATAGGGTACATTTGTTCCATGATCATCCTGGAAGGAGACAGCTAGTGCTCCCTCAGGTCTACAGAAATTCTGTTTTGAGAAGTTTGCATGACCAACATGGGCATCTAGGAGTTGAAAAAACATATGAATTAATCTAAGATCATTTCTTTTGGCCACGAATGAGGGAAGCTGTTGTGGACTATTGCCGCCGTTGTGTGAGATGTCTGCAACGGAAAACTCTGCCTACTCGAGCTGCTCCTATGGAACACTTGAAAAGTTCTGGTCCAATGGATTTAGTGTGCATGGACTTTTTGTGTATTGATAATGACAACAGTGGTGCAGAAAATGTTTTGATTGTGACTGATCACTACACTCGATATGCTCAAGCCTATCCCACCAAAGTTTAAAAAGCAGTAACTGTGGCCAAAGTGTTGTGGGAGAAGTTTTTTATTCATTATGGACTGCCAGATCGACTTCACTCTGACCAGGGACGGGACTTTGAAAGTCACCTAATTAAAGAGCTGTTAACATTACTTAACATCGACAAGAGCCGAACCACACCTTATCATCCAGAGGGTGATGCTCTCCTTGAGCGTTTCAATCGTACCTCGTTGAATATGTTGGGTACTGTCACGTACCTGATGGGAGACTGAATTGACGAGGTCGGCCTCACTTGTGTCACTAGCCCTGACCCCGCTGAGGTTGAAACAGAGGGAGTCTAGGACCCAGGGGAACAAAAGTGCCAATAGTTGTTTGCAGCTCTTGCAGATGAATACCTTGGAAGGCTGAAGATCCTCTGATTTTGGCACAGGAGTAGCAGGCAGAGCAGGTTTTGTAGATTGCCAGGCATGCAGCAGAGCAAGGCAGGTAGTGAGGACAAGAGACAGGAGCAGTGTCATGGAATAGCCAAAGTCATCAACAGTCGGGCAGCGCGGTACAGAATCAGTAGGAAAATCAAAAGTCAGGGGCAGAGCCGAAGTCAGAAACCAGTATCAGGAGAGCAATCAGAGTCAGGTGAGGAACAAGCCAGGTCAGCAACGGAGGAATCACACAGGAACAAGCAGGACACGGGGGAGCTGAAGACCAGTCAGCACTGAACATGAACAGAGACACTCCTTATATAGGCCGTCTGAAGCCAATCTTCGCCGTGCGTGTGAACATACACGTGTGTGATCGGGCATTTCCGATCACGGTTCGTCTTGTCAAAAATCCCTTACAGGTACCCTCCCTAATGGTACTAAACAAACCTGGAGCCGACATGTTGGAGCTATGGTACATGCCTATAATTGTACCAGACATGAGTCAACTGGTTTCTCTCCTTATTTTCTCATGTTTGGGAGAGAAGCCCGTCTGTCTATTGACATTCAGTTGCATGTGTCTACTGATGGAGTGGAACATAGAAATCACTACCAGTATGTGGCACGACTCAAACATAGTTTACAAGAGGCCTATCAAATGGCTGAGGAAAATGCTGCAAAACAAAATGCTGCCAATAAAAGAGACTTTGATGCCAAAGTTCATTACAAAGACTTACAACCTGGTGATAAAGTGCTTCTTCGCAATTCGGGACCCTCAGCCAAACATAACTTAGCTGATCGCTGGAGAAATGAGTTGTTTGAAGTTATAGAAAAGCTGCCTAGAATTCCAGTCTACTGGATTCGAAGACCTGAGGGTCGGATCAAAGCCTGGCATAGGAATCACTTGCTTCCAGTACCACAAGTTGCTACTGCGGATGAGGAGCCACAACCTGATATTGCTACAGATTCTAATGATGTGCCTTGTGCAGACAGTGGAGGACAGTGTGATGACAATGACTGGTTTACACCTCCATCAGAGTCTCCTGTACAGGCTCCTTCACCTATTACTAATGGGGGTCTTCCTCAGAGGGGAGGTCTGAACCCAACTACTCCTGCTTTCGAACCAACAGCCCAAAATATTGTGCCTACAGTTCCTGGCATGATTGGAGCACCAAGTATTCCCACTAGTGCAGTCCCAGATTTATCTGGACTAATGCCTGAGGGCTTGAGGAGAGGAGATCCTGTTCTAGGACCTCCACCAATGTTTACTTATGACACCTTGGGAAGACCCTGCTGTGCTGTACAGAACTATCCTGTACAACCTCATGTTCTGCTGGACATGATTACAGCCCATTCTAGACTGGGTAGCATGATGCCTATTTGTTACTAACCATGTTTTCTTTGCAGCTAATCTCTGTAATAGATTGCTTCTGGAGAAGTGGTCTGCAGAAGGCGACAACGATGTTTTTTTTTTAAAGAAAGATTTATTGGGTTTTAACAAAATACAACCTCTGATAGAGAAAACAACAGGTCTAACATTCAAGTTACATCCATCTCACTCATGAATATATTAATAAGCATATAAACACATTACAGCATTGATAAGTGCTAAAAGATAACGGTACATTAGTAAATCATATCAGTTATGATGGAGGTATACACGCAGCTCAGTGAGGCGAGACAGAATGTACTAGTAGCTAATAATAAATAAATAAAGAAAATGTATTTAGATAACAACAGCGTCCCATCGGTCCCATGTGTGAGATATAGTGTGTTGATCAAGTTCTGGAGATTGGATAGTAAGAGGAGATAACGTTTTCAAGAGGTGAAGAAGAAAGAGGGGGAAAAAAAAGGGGTGTACATAGAGAAAAGGGGGAGTTATGAAGGAAAAAATAATCAGCGCGATAAGAAATAAGAGGGCTTAATAAAGTGAAAAGATGAGATATCATCCGGAGTCAGGAATCATTCAGATGTAGTAGTAGAGATAGTAGTGAAGATAGGAATGATGTTCCTCGAAGGCATAGAGAAAAGGTCTAGAAAATATAGAGATATAGATAAGAGACCACGGGTCCGAGAAAAATAGAGAGTAAAGAGATGAAGATAAAAGGATCCAGTGCAAGCTGTGAAGGCAAAAGTGGTATACTATGCGTATGGTAAATATGTAACATATGTAAATTACATGTCGGCATTTCATGTCAGTATTACATGTCAGTATTACATGTCACGGGAGCCGCCATAGATGATGTGCTAAGATGAAATGAAACAATGAAAGGAGAGGAGAATGGCACCCCATTACATTAGTTAAGATCTATGGTGAGCTTACAATATCGGATGTAAATGAGATATTGAACCTATATCAACAAGTCCTTGTCTGAGTGAAAAAGGCCTGTTCCTGTATTGATAAGGAGCCTACAATATAAGACCTCCATTTGCTAAAGTAGCGAGATTCCTTTGAGTTATCCGGGGATATGAGTAGATGTAGTCTGTCCAAACGAAGAAGAGAGTTAAGTTCTTGTTTAATGTCCATTATAGTTGGAGGGCAATTGGAAGTCCATTTGCGCAGAATAGCCCTTCGTGCAGATAGAAGACATGTGGATATCCAAGATTTGTTATCTCTGAATGATGACGTTTGTGAGGAAAAAAGACCAATGATTGGCTGTTCCAGAAATCCGAAAAGTAAAGGTAGCGGGTGGGTGGGCAATCGGAAAGCTGTGATGGTGAATACGAAGTGGACTACTTGTTTCCAAAATGTGAGTATAGATGGACAAGTCCAGAATCTGTGCTGTAGTGATGGTTTTTGAGTGCCACACAGGGGGCAGGTAGATAGAGTCAGATCAGTTTTGGAATGGAGACAAGGCATGTAGGCACGATGGAGGATCTTAAGTTGTTGTTCCCGCCAGAATTCATTGCAGTTGAAGGCACAAGTGGATTGGAATCCCGCTAGTAACTGTTCGGCTGTGAGTGTGTTGTTGAAATCTTTAATCCAGGTTTTAACAGTATTGTGCGACTCCAAAGGTTTAGTGAATAAGAGATTCAAAGATCTATATACATGTGTTATATTGTATTTCCGTGAGCTCACCAAGACGTCAATGAATGTTGATTGGAATCTAGTAGAGATAGTGGGTGCCACTGAATTTACAAAGTTTCTTACTTGAAATATGTAGAAGAAATGATGCGCCGGAAGGTCAAAAGTATGTAGGATACTATTAAGAGGTTTTGGGGATCCCGTAGAAGTGTCATACAATTGATGTACCAGAGTTAGATGCTGATTTTGCCAAGTACCATATGCATTGTGAGATTGAGGAGGAGGAAAGGAGGGATTATGATGAATAGGAAGAAAGCGCGAGAGCCACCGAGACACCCCCAACTTACGCCTGACTTCCCTCCATGTGATTAAGGTATCGCGGATAAGCAGATTATGTTTTAAATGTGGTGGCAAGGAGTTGACATTGGAATGTAGTAAGGCCGAGAGATCATATGGGTATGCTATTGCCGACTCCAAACGATAGTTGGAGTAGGTAGAGGATTGAGTGATCCAATCCAGGCCTATTCGAAGTAAACAGGAAAGATTGTATATACGAATATTCGGCAGACCTGCCCCTCCCTGTCAGGGCTCCCAGGTATGACCAGAGATGTGTGACTGATGCAGGGAAACGCAGACTTCAGAAATGTGATAAACAATATAATTTATTAACACTAACCATACAAACATAAACGCAGTGCAATACTAAACATAACACAGTGCAACCAAACCCAACCAACCACCCACAGATAACAATACATACAAGCAAGCGTCGTCAGGCAGGCCGGGTCAATATCAATAGGGCAGGTAGATACAGGGGGAGCAAGCGGAGAATGGTCGGGGTCACAGGCCAGGTTCAGCAGGTAGCAAGCAGCGAGGTACAGAGGGTCAGACAGAGGGATGGTCAGAAGTGAGCCGGGATCAGAGCAGGAGAAGTCAGCAGCGGTTCAGAAACAGGATGCAGGACAGAAACAGGATACCGGGCCCAGGACAAACACAACACCAAGGCAGAGTCTGTGGGTCTGGCCATCCCTTAAATACCCCAGCATAATCAGTTCCAGGTGTTAGCTGGCTGCAAAGTTGAGTCTCTGATTGCTGGGAACACCCGCTGGCCAGCCCTGGTACTGCAGCTTATAAGGCAGGTGAGTCCCACCATTGCTGGCCAGTCCATTCCTGACAGTACCCCCCCTCAAGGAGCGGCCTCAGGACGCTCCAAACAGTCCTAGCTGGGAAAAATGTTCCACCGCCCGGGTCTGGTAACTGGCGGGATATCAAAGACTGGCACACCGGGCAGGACTCCGGGCAGCGGTACACCGGGCAGAGGCACATCGGGCTGGACTCCGGGCAGAGGCACATCGGGCTGGACTCCGGGCAGAGGCACACCGGGCAGAGGCACACCGGGCAGAGGCACACCGGGCTGGACTCCGGGCAGAGGCACATCGGGCTGGACTCCGGGCAGAGGCACATCGGGCTGGACTCCGGGCAGAGGCACATCGGGCTGGACTCCGGGCAGAGGCACATCGGGCTGGACTCCGGGCAGAGGCACATCGGGCTGGACTCCGGGCAGAGGCACATCGGGCTGGACTCCGGGCAGAGGCACATCGGGCAGGACTCCGGGCAGAGGCACATCGGGCAGGACTCCGGGCAGAGGCACATCGGGCTACCAGGCGAAGCAGCAAGCAGCGGGCCACCAGGCGGGGCGACAGGCACCTGCCCCCGGGCGGGGCGACAGGCACCGGGCCCCCGGGCGGGGCGACAGGCACCGGGCCCCCGGGCGGGGCGACAGGCACCGGGCCCCCGGGCGGGGCGACAGGCACCGGGCCCCCGGGCGGGGCGACAGGCACCGGGCCCCCTGGCGGGGCGACAGGCCTCGGGCCCCCGGGCGGAGCGGCGGGCGCCGGACCCCCAGGCGGAACTACAGGTCTCGGGCCCTCAGGCGGAGCGGCGGGCGCTGGACCCCCAGATGGAGCGACAGATCTCGGGCCCTCAGGCGGAGCAACAGGTCTCGGGCCCCCAGACGAAGCGGCGGGCACCGAGTCACCAGGCACGACAGTGGGCACCGAGTCGTCTGGCAAGACTGCGGGCACCGAGTCAACTGGCGGAACAGCGGGCATCGAGTCAACTGGCGGAACAGCGGGCACCGAGTCGTCTGGCAAGACTGCGGGCACCGAGTCGTCTTGCAAGACTGCGGGCACCGAGTCAACTGGCGGAACAGCGGGCACTGAGTCGTCTGGCAAGACTGCGGGCACCGAGTCGTCTGGCAAGACTGCGGGCACCGAGTCGTCTGGCAAGACTGCGGGCACCGAGTCAACTGGCGGAACAGCGGGCACCGAGTCGTCTGGCAAGACTGCGGGCACCGAGTCGTCTGGCAAGACTGCGGGCACCGAGTCAACTGGCGGAACAGCGGGCACTGAGTCGTCTGGCAAGACTGCGGGCACCGAGTCGTCTGGCAAGACTGCGGGCACCAAGTCGTCTGGCAAGACTGCGGGCACCGAGTCGTCTGGCAAGACTGCGGGGGACCGAGTCGTCTGGCAAGACTGCGGGGGACCGAGTCGTCTGGCAAGACTGCGGGCACCGAGTCGTCTGGATCAACATCGAGTCAACTGGCCTAATAGGACCGTCGGGCTGCATCAGTTTATCATGCTGAGTAGCGGCATCCGGCTGAAGAGAGGCATCCGGCTGAGTACAGGCTTCAGGCTGAGTAGAGGCATCAGGCTTAGTAGAGGCTTCAGGCCGAGTAGAGGCATCAGGCCGAGTAGAGGCATCAGGCTGAGGAGAGGCATCCGGCTGAGTAGAGGCTTCAGGCCGCGTAGAGGCTTCAGGCTGAGTAGAGGCTTCAGGCTGAGTAGAGGCTTCAGGCTGAGTAGAGGCTTCAGGCTGGCTCACCGGTTTGGATACTGGCAGGATGGTATTAGTTGGAAAGAATTTTCGCTTTTTTCTGGTTTTAACTACTGGAGCACTGCAAGTAAACGCAGGTCTGCAAACGAATGGAGCAGCTGGAGACAGAGTAAAACTGGAGGATGGAACAGGAGAGGGAGCAGTTGCTACAGAGGGCTTTTTTACAGGGTTAAAGGCAGGATAGGTGCAGCGAGTGGGAACAGGGTACTGACATGCGGTAGATAGCCAAGTATACTGGGCTGTAACTGGAGGAGCTGGTGGGAATACAGGAGTAGAGTTAGAAGCAGGACTGGGTCTTTGTAAGCTGACTGAGGCTGGGTGCAACAAATCTGTCCATGTCTGCAGTATGGGTTGAACAAAGCTCAGCTTACACAAAGCCTGTCTGGTCAATGACTGCACTGCGTTTATACAATCTCTTAGTGTCTGTGGTGAACATGTGGAATAACGCTCCAGAAAGTAACCCACATCATCCTCTAAGAACCACACCAGGGACTCTACCTGGTCTGCACTAAATGGTGGCAAAAATTCATCCCTGCATTCGGGGGAACCAGATGAAACCAACTCAGCACAAACCTCAATCAAAGGCTGCACCTCAGAGAACACTGTGCCCTGATCTACTAGAACATGAGCGAGCCGTATACATTCTAGCAGTTCATCCCGGGGATACTCCTTCAGAGTCTGATAAGCATACTCCCTGTCATCAAACACTAGCAGATATAAATACACAACCTCATCCAGATCCATCCTTCCCATCAACAAGCCAAGGTGGCTTCCCTGTGCAGCCACTTCTGGTCAGGATTGGCCTTGGTGTAATGTCAGGGCTCCCGGGTATGACCAGAGATGTGTGACTGACGCAGGGAAACGCAGACTTCAGATATGTTATAAACAATATAATTTATTAACACTAACCATACAAACATAAACGCAGTGCAATACTAAACATAGTACAGTGCAAACAAACCCAACCAACCACCCACAGATAACAGTACATACAAGCAAGCGTCGTCAGGCAGGCCGGGTCAATATCAATTGGGCAGGTAGGTACAGGGGGAGCAAGCAGAGAATGGTCGGGGTCACAGGCCAGGTTCAGCAGGTAGCAAGCAGCGAGGTACAGAGGGTCAGACAGAGGGATGGTCAGAAGTGAGCCGGGATCAGAGCAGGAGAAGTCAGCAGCGGTTCAGAAACAGGATGCAGGACAGAAACAGGATACCGGGCCCAGGACAAACACAACACCAAGGCAGAGTCTGTGGGTCTGGCCATCCCTTAAATACACCAGCATAATCAGTTACAGGTGTTAGCTGGCTGCAAAGTTGAGTCTCTGATTGCTGGGAACACCCGCTGGCCAGCCCTGGTACTGCAGATCAAAAGGCAGGTGAGTCCCACCATAGCTGGCCAGTCCATTCCTGACACTCCCTCACATCTTGGTAGAAATAGTTTATCAATTGCTATGCGGGGACGTTTGCCTTTCCAGAGAAATGTTGATAATGCTCGATGTAACCTTAGTATGTCAATGTGTTTAAGTAGTATAGGAATGGTTTGGAGTGGGTAGAGAAGCTTCGGAAAGCTGACCATCTTGAAAAGGTGTGATCTGCCCAGGAGTGAAAGTGGTAAATCCTTCCACATTTCTAGTTCCCCAATAATTTTGGTGATCGTTGGTGTATAGTTTAGCACATATAAAGATGAAGCTAGTTTCCCTATCTTTATACCTAAGTAAGTGATATGCTTGGAGGCGATTTTGAACACCGAGTTGTGAGACCATGCCGGAGGGTGGGAGTGGAATAAGGGAAGTACTTCACTTTTAGAAAAATTGATGCGGAGTCCAGAGCATAGACGAAATGCGGCAAAAATACGTTGTATATAGGGTAGGTCAAGGGAAGGGAGTGCAGTGAAAACTAAGATATCATCTGCAAACAAAGCGAGTCGTAATTCCTCCTGCCCAACATAGATGCCATGGAGATCAGATTGAAATAATAAAAAGCGTGCTAACGGTTTATGGTGTGGGAGAAAATCCTGTTTTTATGGATGGTTGTCTGGAAGTTGAGCTTCGCATTCCTGGTGTGACAGATGATGAGGATCCCCCACTTAAAGTCATTGCCTATGTGAGCCCTTCACTCGGGGGTAGTGAGTATGCTCCTATGATTGTGGGTTCCAATGTTGAAGCCGTTGAGGCTGCTTTCATGAGGTTTCTTCAGCCACAACAGGGTACTCCTCTACCTTCACTGCCTGTTGCTCCAGAACTTCAAAATATCTGCCAAACCTTTCCTCCTGATCTTCCTGGAGGATGTGTGGGGAATCCATGGCATCCCATAGAGCTTCCAGCCGGGGGGAGTGATAGTGTTGCGGGTTTATGTGGAAATTTCACCGGGTGCAAAGAGTAGCTTTTTCCTGCTAGAGACTGATCCAAAAGAGGCTGCAAAGAATGGCTGGGAGATAGTACCAGAAAGGAAAGACTGTTGTTTAAAATGTCCAAGGATGGATGTTGTTACTGTTCGGAATGTTACCACATACCCAGTTATAATACCAGCCTGGCAGGAGGTAGCCTATTGTTACCCAGTGGAAACCATTAGCTCTTACCCTGCCAAGCCCGAGGAGAAAGAAACCAAATTAGACTTTCACCTGAATGATGCTGATAGTCCTGCAGAGCACAAACAAGCACTAGAAGAGCAGCTAATGGAATACAATAGAGATGAGCGAATCGAACCAGGCGAACCGGAATTCGAGTCGAATTTCAGGAAATATTCGATTCGCGTCGAATCCGAAATGTTGCCTACTTCGGGTGCGCGAATCGAATATTTCCCGATCAGCCGGCAAAAGTGTCCCTGCAGTGAGCTCCGCTATTTCTGACAGTTCTCTGACAGAAGGAACACATGTTTAGCGGTTGAAACATTGTATCTATTAGTTTCCATTTAGGATACAGATGTTTCAATCGCTGTACATGTGAAGAAGCTGTCAGAGAACTGTCAGAAATAGCGGAGCTCTGCACATACACTTTTTGCCGGCTTGGAATTATTCTTATTTTCATCCTACTTCTTCTTCTTCTTCATCCTCATCCTCTTCTTCTTCTTCTGAGGATGAGGATGAAGAAGAAGAAGAAGAAGTAGGATGAAAATAAGAATAATTCCAAGCCGGCAAAAAGTGTATCTGCAGCGCTCCTCTAAGTGTATCTGCAGAATGTCATTTATGGAAAAAAATAGATACAATGTTTCAACCGCTGTATGGAGTGAATGTCCCATAACTGTCAGAAATACACTATTTCTGACAGTTCTGGGACATTCACTCCATACAGCGGTTGAAACCGCTGTATGGAGGGAATGTCCCAGAACTGTTAGAAATAGACTATTTATGACAATTCTGGGACATTCCTCCCATACAGCGGTTGAAACATTGTATCTATTTGTTTCCATAAATGGATCCATTTATGGAAACAAATAGATACAATGTTTCAACCGCTGTATGGAGTGAGTGTCCCAGAACTGTCAGAAATAGTCTATTTCTGACAGTTCTATGACATTCCCTCCATACAGCGGTTGAAACTGCTGTATGGAGTGAATGTCCCAGAACTGTCAGAAATAGACAGAAACTGTCACAGAACTGTCCTTCTTCTCATCCTTCTCCTTCTTCTCATCCTTCTTCTCATTCTTCTTCTCATCCTTCTCCTTCTTTTCATCCTTCTCCTTCTTCTCATCCTTCTCCTTCTCCTTCTTCTCATCCTTCTCCTTCTTCTCATCCTTCTTCTCATCCTTCTTCTCATCCTTCTCCTTCTTCTCATCCTTCTCCTTCTCCTTCTTCTCATCCTTCTCCTTCTTCTCATCCTTCTTCTCATCCTTCTTCTCATCCTTCTCCTTCTTCTCATCCTTCTCCTTCTTCTCATCCTTCTCCTTCTCCTTCTTCTCATCCTTCTCCTTCTCCTTCTTCTCATCCTTCTCCTTCTCCATCTTCTCATCCTTCTCCTTCTCCTTCTTCTCATCCTTCTCCTTCTGCTTCTCCTTCTCCTTCTTCTCATCCTTCTCCTTCTTCTCATCCTTCTCCTTCTTCTCATCCTTATCCTTCTCCTTCTTCTCATCCTTATCCTTTTTCTCATCCTTTTCTTTCTTCTCATCCTTCTCCTTCTTCTCATCCTTCTCCTTCTCCTTCTTCTCATCCTTCTCCTTCTTCTCATCCTTCTCCTTCTTCTCATCCTTCTCCTTCTCCTCATCCTTCTCCTTCTCCTTCTTCTCATCCTTCTCCTTCTCCTTCTTCTCATCCTTCTCCTTCTCCTTCTTCTCATCCTTCTCCTTCTCCTTCTTCTCATCCTTCTCCTTCTCCCTCTTCTCATCCTTCTCCTTCTCCTTCTTCTCATCCTTCTCCTTCTTCTCATCCTTCTCCTTCTTCTCATCCTTCTCCTTCTTCTCATCCTTCTCCTTCTCCTTCTTCTCATCTTTCTCCTTCTCCTTCTTCTCATCCTTCTCCTTCTTCTCATCCTTCTCCTTCTTCTCATCCTTCTCCTTCTCCTTCTTCTCATCCTTCTCCTTCTCCTTCTTCTCATCCTTCTCCTTCTTCTCATCCTTCTCCTTCTCCTCATCCTTCTCCTTCTTCTCATCCTTCTCCTTCTCCTTCTTCTCATCTTTCTCCTTCTCCTTCTTCTCATCCTTCTCCTTCTTCTCATCCTTCTCCTTCTCCTTCTTCTCATCCTTCTCCTTCTTCTCATCCTTCTCCTTCTCCTCATCCTTCTCCTTCTCCTCATCCTTCTCCTTCTCCTTCTTCTCATCCTTCTCCTTCTCCATCTTCTCATCCTTCTCCTTCTTCTCATCCTTCTCCTTCTCCTTCTTCTCATCCTTCTCCTTCTCCTTCTTCTCATCCTTCTCCTTCTCCTTCTTCTCATCCTTCTCCTTCTTCTCATCCTTCTCCTTCTCCTTCTTCTCATCCTTCTCCTTCTCCTTCTTCTCATCCTTCTCCTTCTCCATCTTCTCATCCTTCTCCTTCTCCTTCTTCTCATCCTTCTCCTTCTGCTTCTCCTTCTCCTTCTTCTCATCCTTCTCCTTCTTCTCATCCTTCTCCTTCTTCTCATCCTTCTCCTTCTCCTTCTTCTCATCCTTCTCCTTCTTCTCATCCTTCTCCTTCTTCTCATCCTTCTCCTTCTTCTTATCCTTCTCCTTCTCCTCATCCTTCTCCTTCTCCTCATCCTTCTCCTTCTTCTCATCCTTCTCCTTCTCCTTCTTCTCATCCTTCTCCTTCTTCTCATCCTTCTCCTTCTTCTCATCCTTCTCCTTCTTCTCATCCTTCTCCTTCTTCTCATCCTTCTCCTTCTTCTCATCTTTCTCCTTCTCCTTCTTCTCATCCTTCTCCTTCTTCTCATCCTTCTCCTTCTTCTCATCCTTCTCCTTCTTCTCATCCTTCTCCTTCTCCTTCTCCTTCTTCTCATCCTTCTCCTTCTTCTCATCCTTCTCCTTCTCCTTCTTCTCATCCTTCTCCTTCTTCTCATCCTTCTCCTTCTTCTCATCCTTCTCCTTCTCCTCATCCTTCTCCTTCTTCTCATCCTTCTCCTTCTCCTTCTTCTCATCTTTCTCCTTCTCCTTCTTCTCATCCTTCTCCTTCTTCTCATCCTTCTCCTTCTCCTTCTTCTCATCCTTCTCCTTCTTCTCATCCTTCTCCTTCTCCTTCTTCTCATCCTTCTCCTTCTTCTCATCCTTCTCCTTCTCCTCATCCTTCTCCTTCTCCTTCTCCTTCTCCTTCTTCTCATCCTTCTCCTTCTCCATCTTCTCATCCTTCTCCTTCTTCTCATCCTTCTCCTTCTCCTTCTTCTCATCCTTCTCCTTCTCCTTCTTCTCATCCTTCTCCTTCTCCTTCTTCTCATCCTTCTCCTTCTCCTTCTTCTCATCCTTCTCCTTCTTCTCATCCTTCTCCTTCTCCTTCTTCTCATCCTTCTCCTTCTCCTTCTTCTCATCCTTCTCCTTCTCCTTCTTCTCATCCTTCTCCTTCTCCTTCTCCTTCCTCATCTCCAAGGGCATTTAAATTAAAGGTACAGTGTTCTGCACTAATTTAAAGGCTCTCTGAAGCCTAGAAACCCTTTTTATAAGTCATCTTCGTAGCGGATAAATTCGCATCGAATCGAATTTCATACTGGAATTCGCCAAATCGAATTTTTCAATACTTCGCTCATCTCTAGAATACAATGATGTTTTCTCTACTGATGACATGGATGTTGGGTGAGCTAAAAGTATTCAACACAGTATTCACCTAACAGATAGCACCCCCCGTTAGAGAAAGATCCAGGCGCATACCTCCTAAAGATCTGGATGATGTTCAAGAGTGCTTGCACAAAATGAAAGATCAAAACATCATTGTTGAGTCTAAAAGCCCGTATGCATCCCCAATAGTGGTGGTCAGAAAGAAAAATGGTGGAGTACGAATATGTGTTGATTACAGGACTCTATATCAGCGAACGGTCCCAGATCAATATACGCTACTTCGTATTGAGGAAGCTCTTGATGCCCTGCAAGGCAGCAAGTGATTCACAGTAATGGACTTAAGATCTGGGTATTTCCAAGTACCAATGAGTGAGGAACATGAAGAAAAGACAGCTTTTATTTGCCCCCTGGGGTTTTTTCCAGTTTCCTCGAATGCCTCAGGGAATTAGTGGTGCACCTGCAACCTTCCAGCATCTAATGAATCGGACACTGGGAGACCTTTGTCCCACTCAATGTATTGTCTACCTGGATGACATAATTGTTTTTGGCTCCACTCTGGAGGAGCATGATCAGAGACTGTTTAAAATGCTTGATCGTTTGAGGAGAGAAGGTCTGAGACTCTCCCTGGACAAATGTAAGTTTGCCCGTTCTTCAGTAAACTTTGTGGGCAAAATCATATCTGCAGAAGGGGTAGCAACTGATCCTGCTAAAGTGGAGGCTGTGGTAACCTGGCCCCGTCCCACAAATCTGACAGAACTGAGGTCCTTCTTGGGGTTTGTGGCTATTATCACCGCTTCATTAGAGACTATTCCAAGACTGCTCGGCCTCGCAATGACTTGCTTAAAGAAACACCTGGCATTGACACAACCAGCAAAACTCCTTTCAGTAAGAGGTGGACTTCTAGTTGTGAGGAAGCTTTTCTACAGCTTAAGAAACGCCTTACAGAAGCACCAGTGTTGGCTTATGTAGACCCACAAAAGTCATATGTTCTGCATGTAGATGCCAGCTATGAAGGGTTAGGAGGAGTCCTCCATCAGGAGTACCCAGGAGGACTAAGGCCTGTTTTTTATATCAGTTGCAGTCTAAGCCCAGCAGAAAAGAATTATCCTGTTCACAAACTGGAATTTCTTGCCCTGAAGTGGGCTATTGTTGAACAGCTGCATGATTACTTGTATGGGGCTCAGTTTGAGGTGAGAACTGACAATAACCCCTCACTTATGTTTTGACTACAGCCAAGCTGGATGCCACTGGTCATAGTTGGCTTGCTGCCTTGTCTAATTACCAATTCACTCTCAAGTACAAGCCCAGAACCAAAAATATTGGGGCTCATGCTCTCTCCAGGCATCCTGGATTGCCAATGACCTTAGAAGAAAGTGCATGGGAGGAAGTACCTGGGCCTTCTGTGGCTGCCTACTGTGCTACAGCTGCTGTACAAGGAGACAATATTGTTTTCTCTGACTTACGAGTTGTTGACTCATTGGAAGCTGGTGAAGAGTGTATCCCAGACATGTATTGCTGCCCCACTGCTCTAGGGGTACCAGAAAACATCCAGCTGCAAAAGAAAGATGTGATTCTTCTACAAATGAGGGATCCAGTAATCAGACAAGTTAGAGAGTCTGTTTTTCACAAAGATCCTAATTACATGAGAAAAACTCTACCTGAGCAGAGTACCTACTATCTTAAGGAATGGGATGAACGCAAAATAATCAGTGAACTTTTGTATAGGGAACATTTGTTCCATGATCATCCTGGAAGACAGCTAGTGCTCCTTCAGGTCTACAGAAATTCTGTTTTGAGAAGTTTGCATGACCAACATGGGCATCTAGGAGTTGAAAAAACATATGAATTAATCTAAGATCATTTCTTTTGGCCATGAATGAGGGAAGCTGTCGTGGACTATTGCGGCCATTGTGTGAAATGTCTGCAATGGAAAACTCTGCCTACTCGAGCTGCTCCTATGGAACACTTGAAAAGTTCTGGTCCAATGGATTTAGTGTGCATGGACTTTTTGTGTATTGATAATGACAGCAGTGGTGCGGGAAATGTTTTGATTGTGACTGATCACTACACTCAATATGCTCAAGCCTATCCCACCAAAGATCAAAAAGCAGTAACTGTGGCCAAAGTGTTGTGGGAGAAGTTTTTTATTCATTATGGACTGCCAAATCAACTTCACTCTGACCAGGGGCGGGACTTTGAAAGTCACCTAATTAAAGAGCTGTTAACATTACTTAACATCGACAAGAGCCGAACCACACCTTATCATCCAGAGGGTGATGCTCTCCTTGAGCGTTTCAATCGTACCTCGTTGAATATGTTAGGTACTGTCACGTACCTGATGGGAGACTGAATTGACGAGGTTGGCCTCACTTGTGTCACTAGCCCTGACCCTGCTGAGGTTGAAACAGAGGGAGTCTAGGACCCAGGGGAACAAAAGTGCCAATAGTTGTTGTTTGCAGCTCTTGCAGATGAATACCTTGGAAGGGGTACCTGCACAGGAGTAGCAGGAAGAGCAGGTTTTGTAGATGCCAGGCGTGCAGCAGAGCAAGGCAGGTAGTGAGGACAAGAGACAGGAGCAGTGTCATGGAATAGCCAAAGTCATCAACAGTCGGGCAGCGCTGTACAGAATCAGTAGGAAAATCAAAAGTCAGGGGCAGAGCCGAAGTCAGAAACCAGTATCAGGAGAGCAATCAAAGTCAGGTGAGGAACAAGCCGGGTCAGCAACGGAGGAATCATGCAGGAACAAGCAGGACACGGGGGAGCTGAAGACCAGTCAGCACTGAACATGAACAGAGACACTCCTTATATAGGCCGTCTGAAGCCAATCTTCGCCGTGCGTGTGAACATACACGTGCGTGATCGGGCATTTCCGATCACGGTTCGTCTTGTCAAAAATCCCTTACAGGTACCCTCCCTAATGGTACTAAACAAACCTGGAGCCGACATGTTGGAGCTATGGTACATGCCTATATTTGTACCAGACATGAGTCAACTGGTTCCTCTCCTTATTTTCTCATGTTTGGGAGAGAAGCCCGTCTGCCTATTGACATTCAGTTGCATGTGTCTACTGATGGAGTGGAACATAGAAATCACTACCAGTATGTGGCACGACTCACACATAGTTTACAAGAGGCCTATCAAATGGCTGAGGAAAATGCTGCAAAAATAAATGCTGCCAATAAAAGAGGCTTTGATGCCAAAGTTCGTTACAAAGACTTACAACCTGGTGATAAAGTGCTTCTTCGCAATTCGGGACCCTCAGCCAAACATAACTTAGCTGATCGCTGGAGAAATGAGTTGTTTGAAGTTATAGAAAAACTGCCTAGAATTCCAGTCTACTGGATTCGAGGACCTGAGGGTCGGATCAAAGCCTGGCATAGGAATCACTTGCTTCCAGTACCACAAGTTGCTACTGCGGATGAGGAGCCACAACCTGATATTGCTGCAGATTCTAATGATGTCCCTTGTGCAGACAGTGGAGAACAGTGTGATGACAATGACTGGTTTACACCTCCACCAGAGTCTCCTGTACAGGCTCCTTCACCTATTACTAATGGGGGCCGTTCTCAGAGGGGAGGTCTGAACCCAACTACTCCTGCTTTTGAACCAACAGCCCAAAATATTGTGCCTACAGTTCCAGGCATGATTGGAGCACCAAGTATTCCCACTAGTGCAGTCCCAGATTTATCTGGACTAATGCCTGAGGGCTTGAGGAGAGGAGATCCTGTTCTAGGACCTCCACCAATGTTTACTTATGGCACCTTGGGAAGACCCTGCTGTGCTGTACAGAACTATCCTGTACAACCTCATGTTCTGCTGGACATGATTACAGCCCATTCTAGACTGGGTAGCATGATGCCTATTTGTTACTAACCATGTTTTCTTTGCAGATAATCTCTGTAATAGATTGCTTCTGGAGAAGTGGTCTGCAGAAGGCGACAACGATGTTTTTTTTTTTAAAGAAAGTTTTATTGGGTTTTAACAAAATACAACCTCTGATAGAGAAAACAACAGGTCTAACATTCAAGTTACATCCATCTCACTCATGAATATATTAATAAGCATATAAACACATTACAGCATTGATAAGTGCTAAAAGATAACGGTACATTAGTAAATCATATCAGTTATGATGGAGGTATACACGCAGCTCAGTGAGGCGAGACAGAATGTACTAGTAGCTAATAATAAATAAATAAAGAAAATGTATTTAGATAACAACAGCGTCCCATCGGTCCCATGTGTGAGATATAGTGTGTTGATCAAGTTCTGGAGATTGGATAGTAAGAGGAGATAACGTTTTCAAGAGGTGAAGAAGAAAGAGGGGGAAAAAAAAGGGGTGTACATAGAGAAAAGGGGGAGTTATGAAGGAAAAAATAATCAGCGCGATAAGAAATAAGAGGGCTTAATAAAGTGAAAAGATGAGATATCATCCGGAGTCAGGAATCATTCAGATGTAGTAGTAGAGATAGTAGTGAAGATAGGAACGATGTTCCTCGAAGGCATAGAGAAAAGGTCTAGAAAATATAGAGATATAGATAAGAGACCACGGGTCCGAGAAAAATAGAGAGTAAAGAGATGAAGATAAAAGGATCCAGTGCAAGCTGTGAAGGCAAAAGTGGTATACTATGCGTATGGTAAATATGTAACATATGTAAATTACATGTCGGCATTTCATGTCAGTATTACATGTCAGTATTACATGTCACGGGAGCCGCCATAGATGATGTGCTAAGATGAAATGAAACAATGAAAGGAGAGGAGAATGGCACCCCATTACATTAGTTAAGATCTATGGTGAGCTTACAATATCGGATGTAAATGAGATATTGAACCTATATCAACAAGTCCTTGTCTGAGTGAAAAAGGCCTGTTCCTGTATTGATAAGGAGCCTACAATATAAGACCTCCATTTGCTAAAGTAGCGAGATTCCTTTGAGTTATCCGGGGATATGAGTAGATGTAGTCTGTCCAAACGAAGAAGAGAGTTAAGTTCTTGTTTAATGTCCGTTATAGTTGGAGGGCAATTGGAAGTCCATTTGCGCAGAATAGCCCTTCGTGCAGATAGAAGACATGTGGATATCCAAGATTTATTATCTCTGAATGATGACGTTTGTGAGGAAAAAAGACCAATGATTGGCTGTTCCAGAAATCCGAAAAGTAAAGGTAGCGGGTGGGTGGGCAATCGGAAAGCTGTGATGGTGAATACGAAGTGGACTACTTGTTTCCAAAATGTGAGTATAGATGGACAAGTCCAGAATCTGTGCTGTAGTGATGGTTTTTGAGTGCCACACAGGGGGCAGGTAGATAGAGTCAGATCAGTTTTGGAATGGAGACAAGGCATGTAGGCACGATGGAGGATCTTAAGTTGTTGTTCCCGCCAGAATTCATTGCAGTTGAAGGCACAAGTGGATTGGAATCCCGCTAGTAACTGTTCGGCTGTAAGTGTGTTGTTGAAATCTTTAATCCAGGTTTTAACAGTATTGTGCGACTCCAAAGGTTTAGTGAATAAGAGATTCAAAGATCTATATACATGTGTTATATTGTATTTCCGTGAGCTCACCAAGACATCAATGAATGTTGATTGGAATCTAGTAGAGATAGTGGGTGCCACTGAATTTACAAAGTTTCTTACTTGAAATATGTAGAAGAAATGATGCGCTGGAAGGTCAAAAGTATGTAGGATACTATTAAGAGGTTTTGGGGATCCCGTAGAAGTGTCATACAATTGATGTACCAGAGTTAGATGCTGATTTCGCCAAGTACCATATGCATTGTGAGATTGAGGAGGAGGAAAGGAGGGATTATGATGAATAGGAAGAAAGCGCGAGAGCCACCGAGACACCCCCAACTTACGCCTGACTTCCCTCCATGTGATTAAGGTATCGTGGATAAGCAGATTATGTTTTAAATGCGGTGGCAAGGAGTTGACATTGGAATGTAGTAAGGCCGAGAGATCATAAGGGTATGCTATTGCCGACTCCAAACGATAGTTGGAGTAGGTAGAGGATTGAGTGATCCAATCCAGGCCTATTCGAAGTAAACAGGAAAGATTGTATATACGAATGTTCGGCAGACCTGCCCCTCCCCCGCATCTTGGTAGAAATAGTTTATCAATTGCTATGCGGGGACGTTTGCCTTTCCAGAGAAATGTTGATAATGCTCGATGTAACCTTAGTATGTCACTTTGTTTAAGTAGTATAGGAATGGTTTGGAGTGGGTAGAGAAGCTTCGGAAAGCTGACCATCTTGAAAAGGTGTGATCTGCCCAGGAGCGAAAGTGGTAAATCCTTCCACATTTCTAGTTCCCCAATAATTTTGGTGATCGTTGGTGTATAGTTTAGCGCATATAAAGATGAAGCTAGTTTCCCTATCTTTATACCTAAGTAAGTGATATGCTTGGAGGCGATTTTGAACACCGAGTTGTGAGACCATGCCGGAGGGTGGGAGTGGAATAAGGGAAGTACTTCACTTTTAGAAAAATTGATGTGGAGTCCAGAGCATAGACAAAATGCGGAAAAAATACGTTGTATATAGGGTAGGTCAAGGGAAGGGAGTGCAGTGAAAACTAAGATATCATCTGCAAACAAAGCGAGTCGTAATTCCTCCTGCCCAACATAGATGCCATGGAGATCAGATTGAAATAATAAAAAGCGTGCTAACGGTTTATGGTGTGGGAGAAAATCCTGTTTTTATGGATGGTTGTCTGGAAGTTGAGCTTCGCATTCCTGGTGTGACAGCTGATGAGGATCCCCCACTTAAAGTCATTGCCTATGTGAGCCCTTCACCCGGGGGTAATGAGTATGCTCCTATGATTGTGGGTTCCAATGTTGAAGCCGTTGAGGCTGCTTTCATGAGGTTTCTTCAGCCACAACAGGGTACTCCTCTACCTTCACTGCCTGTTGCTCCAGAACTTCAAAATATCTGCCAAACCTTTCCTCCTGATCTTCCTGGAGGATGTGTGGGGAATCCATGGCATCCCATAGAGCTTCCAGCCGGGGGGAGTGAGAGTGTTGCGGGTTTATGTGGAAATTTCACCGGGTGCAAAGAGTAGCTTTTTCCTGCTAGAGACTGATCCAAAAGAGGCTGCAAAGAATGGCTGGGAGATAGTACCAGAAAGGAAAGACTGTTGTTTAAAATGTCCAAGAATGGATGTTGTTACTGTTCGGAATGTTACCACATAGCCAGTTATAATACCAGCCTGGCAGGAGGTAGCCTATTGTTACCCAGTGGAAACCATTAGCTCTTACCCTGCCAAGGTCGAGGAGAAAGAAACCAAATTAGACTTTCACCTGAATGATGCTGATAGTCCTGCAGAGCACAAACAAGCAGTAGAAGAGCAGCTAATGGAATACAATGATGTTTTCTCTACTGATGACATGGATGTTGGGTGAGCTAAAAGTATTCAACTCAGTATTCACCTAACAGATAGCACCCCCTTTAGAGAAAGATCCAGGCGCATACCTCCTAAAGATCTGGATGATGTTCAAGAGTGCTTGCACAAAATGAAAGATCAAAACATCATTGTTGAGTCTAAAAGCCCGTATGCATCCCCAATAGTGGTGGTCAGAAAGAAAAATGGTGGAGTACGAATATGTGTTGATTACAGGACTCTATATCAGCGAACGGTCCCAGATCAATATACGCTACTTCGTATTGAGGAAGCTCTTGATGCCCTGCAAGGCAGCAAGTGATTCACAGTAATGGACTTAAGATCTGGGTATTTCCAAGTACCAATGAGTGAGGAACATGAAGAAAAGACAGCTTTTATTTGCCCCCTGGGGTTTTTCCAGTTTGTTCCAATGCCTCAGGGAATTTGTGGTGCACCTGCAACCTTCCAGCATCTAATGGATCGGACACTGGGAGACCTTTGTCCCACTCAATGTATTGTCTACCTAGATGACATAATTGTTTTTGGCTCCACTCTGGAGGAGCATGATCAGAGACTGTTTAAAATGCTTGATCGTTTGAGGAGAGAAGGTCTGAGACTCTCCCTGGACAAATGTAAGTTTGCCCGTTCTTCAGTAAACTTTGTGGGCCACATCATATCTGCAGAAGGGGTAGCAACTGATCCTGCTAAAGTGGAGGCTGTGGTAACCTGGCCCCGTCCCACAAATCTGACAGAACTGAGGTCCTTCTTGGGGTTTGTGGCTATTATCACCGCTTCATTAGAGACTATTCCAAGACTGCTCGGCCTCGCAATGACTTGCTTAAAGAAACACCTGGCATTGACACAACCAGCAAAACTCCTTTCAGTGAGAGGTGGACTTCTAGTTGTGAGGAAGCTTTTCTACAGCTTAAGAAACGCCTTACAGAAGCACCAGTGTTGGCTTATGTAGACCCACAAAAGTCATATGTTCTGCATGTAGATGCCAGCTATGAAGGGTTAGGAGGAGTCCTCCATCAGGAGTACCCAGGAGGACTAAGGTCTGTTTTTTATATCAGTTGCAGTCTAAGCCCAGCAGAAAAGAATTATCCTGTTCACAAACTGGAATTTCTTGCCCTGAAGTGGGCTATTGTTGAACAGCTGCATGATTACTTGTATGGGGCTCAGTTTGAGGTGAGAACTGACAATAACCCCCTCACTTATGTTTTGACTACAGCCAAGCTGGATGCCACTGGTCATAGGTGGCTTGCTGCCTTGTCTAATTACCAATTCACTCTCAAGTACAAGCCCAGAACCAAAAATATTGGGGCTCATGATCATCCTGGAAGGAGACAGCTAGTGTTCCCTCAAGTCTACAGAAATTCTGTTTTGAGAAGTTTGCATGACCAACATGGGCATCTAGGAGTTGAAAAAACATATGAATTAATCTAAGATCATTTCTTTTGGCCACAAATGAGGGAAGCTGTTGTGGACTATTGCCGCCATTGTGTGAGATGTCTGCAACGGAAAACTCTGCCTACTCGAGCTGCTCCTATGGAACACTTAAAAAGTTCTGGTCCAATGGATTTAGTGTGCATGGACTTTTTGTGTATTGATAATGACAGCAGTGGTGCGGGAAATGTTTTGATTGTGACTGATCACTACACTCAATATGCTCAGGCCTATCCCACCAAAGATCAAAAAGCAGTAACTGTGGCCAAAGTGTTGTGGGAGAAGTTTTTTATTCATTATGGACTGCCAGATCGACTTCACTCTGACCAGGGACGGGACTTTGAAAGTCACCTAATTAAAGAGCTGTTAACATTACTTAACATCGACAAGAGCCTAACCACACCTTATCATCCAGAGGGTGATGCTCTCCTTGAGCGTTTCAATCGTACCTCGTTGAATATGTTGGGTACTGTCACGTACCTGATGGGAGACTGAATTTACAAGGTAGGCCTCACTTGTGTCACTAGCCCTGACCCCGCTGAGGTTGAAACAAAGGAAGTCTAGGACCCAGGGGAACAAAAGTGCCAATAGTTGTTGTTTGCAGCTCTTGCAGATGAATACCTTGGAAGGGGTACCTGCACAGGAGTAGCAGGAAGAGCAGGTTTTGTAGATTGCCAGGCGTGCAGCAGAGCAAGGCAGGTAGTGAGGACAAGAGACAGGAGCAGTGTCATGGAATAGCCAAAGTCATCAACAGTCGGGCAGCGCGGTACAGAATCAGTAGGAAAATCAAAAGTCAGGGGCAGAGCCGAAGTCAGAAACCAGTATCAGGAGAGCAATCAGAGTCAGGTGAGGAACAAGCCGGGTCAGCAACGGAGGAATCACACAGGAACAAGCAGGACACGGGGGAGCTGAAGACCACTCAGCACTGAACATGAACAGAGACACTCCTTATATAGGTCGTCTGAAGCCAATCTTTGCCGTGCGTGTGAACATACACGTGTGTGATCGGGCATTTCCGATCACGGTTCGTCTTGCCAAAAATCCCTTACAGGTACCCTCCCTAATGGTACTAAACAAACCTGGAGCCGACATGTTGGAGCTATGGTACATGCCTATAATTGTACCAGACATGAGTCAACTGGTTTCTCTCCTTATTTTCTCATGTTTGGGAGAGAAGCCCGTCTGTCTATTGACATTCAGTTGCATGTGTCTACTGATGGAGTGGAACATAGAAATCACTACCAGTATGTGGCACGACTCAAACATAGTTTACAAGAGGCCTATCAAATGGCTGAGGAAAATGCTGCAAAAATAAATGCTGCCAATAAAAGAGGCTTTGATGCCAAAGTTCGTTACAAAGACTTACAACCTGGTGATAAAGTGCTTCTTCGCAATTCGGGACCCTCAGCCAAACATAACTTAGCTGATCGCTGGAGAAATGAGTTGTTTGAAGTTATAGAAAAACTGCCTAGAATTCCAGTCTACTGGATTCGAGGACCTGAGGGTCGGATCAAAGCCTGGCATAGGAATCACTTGCTTCCAGTACCACAAGTTGCTACTGCGGATGAGGAGCCACAACCTGATATTGCTACAGATTCTAATGATGTGCCTTGTGCAGACAGTGGAGAACAGTGTGATGACAATGACTGGTTTACACCTCCACCAGAGTCTCCTGTACAGGCTCCTTCACCTATTACTAATGGGGGTCTTCCTCAGAGGGGAGGTCTGAAACCAACTACTCCTGCTTTCAAACCAACAGCCCAAAATGTTGTGCCTACAGTTCCAGGCATGATTGGAGCACCAAGTATTCCCACTAGTGCAGTCCCAGATTTATCTGGACTAATGCCTGAAGGCTTGAGGAGAGGAGATCCTGTTCTAGGACCTCCACCAATGTTTACTTATGACACCTTGGGAAGACCCTGCTGTGCTGTACAGAACTATGCTGTACAACCTCATGTTCTGCTGGACATGATTACAGCCCATTCTAGACTGGGTAGCATGATGCCTATTTGTTACTAACCATGTTTTCTTTGCAGATAATCTCTGTAATAGATTGCTTCTGGAGAAGTGGTCCGCAGAAGGTGACAACGATGTTAACTTGCTGTGTTTTGTTGCTTTATGTGTATATCCTTGCCGGGTCGGAAGGATTTTCAGCAGGGGGAGAATGTAGTGATGTGATATATTCTTTGCCCATTTTCCAGTGTATTCTTCTATTCTGCAGTGTTTATTTTGCCCTTTTCCAATATGGCTGCTATGTTCTCTGGGCACTGAGGATGAGGTCATCAGAGAGAGACTTGTAGAAAGAGAGGGGTGTAGATTTCCTGGGAGAGAGAGAGCTCAGACTGTCAGCGTTGCAGACCCCCCCTCACTGAGACCTGCAGAAAACACTGTTAATGCTTTAATGTTCCTGTTTGGAAGATCCTTTATGTTGGATGGTCACTGAATGTGATTTCTCCAATACATGGACTTCCATATACAATGCTGTGTGGATTGCTGTCTATGTGGATGATACATTTCTCAGTTGGGATTTCACTTGTTATCCACAAGCCCCAATTGAGAGGAGGCACTAGTGCTTGTTAGAGATCTTGTCCTGATCACACAGATTATAAGGACTCTGCTCCTAATTACTATACAGGTGACACCATCACACCCCAGTAGTCGCAAAGAGTGTACAAAGAGCGCTACATGAGTGAGCTCAGACTCCATATAACCGGATCCCTTTTCAGCATCATGTAGTCACCTCCATTTTCCATCTCAATGCACTTAGTCCTCCTCCTTCTCCCTCACATCCGTCTTTCCCTCGTTCTCTGTCTTCTAATGTTGGGAGGTGCGATTATTGTTACTATGGCAGAAACAAACTCCTCCCTCTGTACTCTGATCTCCGTGTCCAATAATAATCACCCAGCCCAGCCTCCCCCTGTGTAGGAGGGTGTCACCCCTCCCCCAATGCATTCCTCTCCATTGTCAGAGACTTTCAGTTTCATTTCTCTTCTGCTGTCAGCGATGGCGTCTGCTGCTCTGAAAGCTAAACTGGAAACTTCCGTCTGTCTGAACGTTATTACTGAACCCGTGACCATGAAATTAGGACACAACAGCCGGGTCTGTATTGAACGTGTGATTGGTGTATGTGGGGGGTCTGGAGGATTTTGCTGTCAAGAATGCAGAGAGAAGTTTTCGGAACGTCCTACACTGCAGAAGAACATGAAACTAGCGGAGAATTTCCTGTCTGCTCAGCCAGGTCAGGAGGACTCCAAGGTCTTCTGTACTTACTGTGTGGAGTCTCCTGTACCTGCTGTACCTCCTGCCCTGTTTATAGACCTCAGGAGACGTCTGGAAGACCTGGAGAAGAGAGTCCTGAGGGACATCTCCGGGAGGGCAGAGCGGGTCTCCATCTTCATCCGGGATCTGGAAATAAAGAAGGAGGAGCTGTCCAGGAAGATGCGTGACATTGAGGAGCTGTGTAACATGATGGATCCACTGACTGTCCTACAGGAATCAGACACAGGTGACTTGTGTGATACTGAGGATGGAGATAATGAGGAATCAGACACAGGTGACTTGTGTGATACTGAGGATGGAGATGATGAGGAATCAGACACAGGTGACTTGTGTGATACTGAGGATGGAGATGATGAGGACAGAGAGAGACATGAGGAACTCCTCCATGATGGAGGGGGGCTGGGTGTGGCGGGGGTCTTACACACAGGTTTATCTGATATAATAACAGGGGGAAATGTATCCTTCTATATACAGGGGGCTGCAGACATATTACTGGATGGAAACACAGCTGGTAATTATCTACAGATATCAGATGACGGGAAAACTGCATCCAGGTCAGATATAAAGCAGAATCATCTAGAAACATCAGAGAGATTCCTGTGTTCTCAGGTGATGAGCAGTCAGAGGTTCTCCTCAGGGAGACATTACTGGGAAGTGGATGTCGGGGGGTCAGAGAGCTGGGTAGTCGGGATGTGTTACCCCAGTATAGCCAGGAGAGGAGAGGAGTCATTGATTGGAAGGAATAACAAGTCCTGGTGTTTGGACAGGGATGATGATGATGATGATCAGTATGCAGTGATGCATGACAATGATGAGACCCCATTACCCACCAATCCCTCCAGTAACAGAGTCAGGATATATCTGGATTATGAGGCCGGGCGGATCTCCTTCTATGATCTGTGTGACCCGATCCGACACCTCCACACCTTCACCACCACCTTCACTGAGCCCCTCCATGCTGGGGTATGTGTATGGAGAGGTTGTATAAAGATATGTGGGGGGAGGGGAGAAATGTGAGAACTCCGCCCACAGTCTGGTGATGTCAAAGAATTGGAATTCATTTAATATTCATCCAATAGTATATAGTGGTGGGCGGGGCTTCAGTCTCCTGCAGATGTTTCTACTATTAATAAACTTGAGATGTCTTACTGATCCCTGTGGAGTATTACTGGAGTAACAGTAACATGTTCCTATTGGTCCGTGAGGATGGGTGTGGCCTATCTATCTATCTATCTATCTATCTATCTATCTATCTATCTATTATCTATCTATCTATCTATCTATTATCTATCTATCTATCTATCTATCTATCTATCTATCTATCTATCTATCTATCTATCTATCTATTATCTATCTATTATCTATCTATCTATTATCTATCTATCTATCTATCTATCTATCTATCTATCTATTATCTATCTATTATCTATCTATCTATCTATTATCTATCTATCTATCTATCTATCTATCTATCTATCTATTATCTATCTATCTATCTATCTATCTATCTATCTATTATCTATCTATCTATCTATCTATCTATCTATCTATCTATCTATTATCTATCTATCTATCTATCTATCTATCTATTATCTATCTATCTATCTATCTATCTATCTATTATCTATCTATCTATCTATCTATCTATCTATTATCTATCTATCTATCTATCTATCTATCTATCTATCTATTATCTATCTATCTATTATCTATCTATCTATCTATCTATCTATCTATCTATCTATCTATCATCTATCTATCTATTATCTATCTATCTATCTATCTATCTATCTATCTATCTATTATCTATCTATCTATCTATCTATCTATCTATCTATCTATCTATCTATTATCTATCTATTATCTATCTATTATCTATCTATCTATTATCTATCTATTATCTATCTATCTATCTATCTATCTATCTATCTATCTATTATCTATCTATCTATTATCTATCTATCTATCTATCTATCTATCTATCTATCTATCTATCTATCTATCTATCTATTATCTATCTATCTATCTATTATCTATCTATCTATCTATCTATTATCTATCTATCTATCATCTATCTATTATCTATCTATCTATCTATCTATCTATCTATCTATCTATCTATCTATCTATCTATCTATCTATTATCTATCTATCTATCTATCTATCTATCTATTATCTATCTATCTATCATCTATCTATTATCTATCTATCTATCTATCTATCTATCTATCTATTATCTATCTATCTATCATCTATCTATTATCTATCTATCTATCATCTATCTATTATCTATCTATCTATCTATCTATCTATCTATCTATCTATCTATCTATCTATCTATCTATCTATCTATCTATTATCTATCTATCTATCATCTATCTATTATCTATCTATCTATTAATCTATCTATCTATTATCTATCTATCTATCTATTTATCTATCTATCTATCTATCTATCTATCTATCTATCTATTATCTATCTATCTATCTATCTATCTATCTATCTATCTATCTATTATCTATCTATCTATCATCTATCTATTATCTATCTATCTATCTATCTATCTATCTATCTATCTATCTATTATCTATCTATCTATCTATCTATCTATCTATCTATCTATCTATTATCTATCTATCTATTATCTATCTATCTATCTATCTATCTATCTATCTATCTATCTATCTATTATCTATCTATCTATTATCTATTATCTATTATCTATCTATCTATCTATCTATCTATCTATCTATTATCTATCTATTATCTATCTATCTATTATCTATCTATCTATCTATCTATCTATCTATCTATCTATCTATCTATCTATCTATCTATCTATTATCTATCTATCTATTATCTACTATCTATCTATCTATTATCTATCTATCTATCTATCTATCTATCTATCTATCTATTATCTATCTATCTATCTATCTATCTATCTATTATCTATCTATCTATCTATCTATCTATCTATCTATCTATTATCTATCTATCTATCTATCTATCTATCTATCTATCTATCTATCTATTATCTATCTATCTATTATCTATCTATCTATCTATCTATCTATCTATCTATCTATCTATCTATCTATCATCTATCTATCTATTATCTATCTATCTATCTATCTATCTATTATCTATCTATCTATCTATCTATCTATCTATTATCTATCTATTATCTATCTATTATCTATCTATCTATTATCTATCTATTATCTATCTATCTATCTATCTATCTATCTATCTATCTATCTATCTATCTATCTATCTATCTATTATCTATCTATCTATTATCTATCTATCTATCTATCTATCTATCTATCTATCTATCTATTATCTATCTATCTATCTATTATCTATCTATCTATCTATCTATTATCTATCTATCTATCTATCATCTATCTATTATCTATCTATCTATCTATCTATCTATTATCTATCTATCTATCTATCTATCTATCTATCTATCTATTATCTATCTATCTATCATCTATCTATTATCTATCTATCTATCTATCT
Organism: Staurois parvus; assembly: GCF_062004578.1. Classification (NCBI taxonomy): domain Eukaryota; kingdom Metazoa; phylum Chordata; class Amphibia; order Anura; family Ranidae; genus Staurois; species Staurois parvus. The sequence goes on from NW_028318369.1 coordinate 81,814, forward strand.
ATCTATCTATCTATCTATTATCTATCTATCTATCATCTATCTATTATCTATCTATCTATCATCTATCTATTATCTATCTATCTATTATCTATCTATCTATCTATCTATCTATCTATCTATCTATCTATCTATCTATCTATCTATTATCTATCTATCTATCATCTATCTATTATCTATCTATCTATTAATCTATCTATCTATTATCTATCTATCTATCTATTTATCTATCTATCTATCTATCTATCTATCTATCTATCTATTATCTATCTATCTATCTATCTATCTATCTATCTATCTATCTATCTATCTATCTATCTATTATCTATCTATCTATCATCTATCTATTATCTATCTATCTATCTATCTATCTATCTATCTATCTATTATCTATCTATCTATCTATCTATCTATCTATCTATCTATCTATTATCTATCTATCTATTATCTATCTATCTATCTATCTATCTATCTATCTATCTATCTATCTATCTATCTATCTATTATCTATCTATCTATTATCTATTATCTATTATCTATCTATCTATCTATCTATCTATCTATCTATCTATCTATCTATCTATCTATCTATTATCTATCTATTATCTATCTATCTATTATCTATCTATCTATCTATCTATCTATCTATCTATCTATCTATTATCTATCTATCTATTATCTATCTATCTATCTATTATCTATCTATCTATCTATCTATCTATCTATCTATTATCTATCTATCTATTATCTATCTATCTATCTATCTATCTATCTATCTATCTATCTATCTATCTATCTATCTATTCTCTATCTATCTATCTATCTATCTATCTATTCTCTATCTCACGAAAATCTGACATGATACTTTGTAATTTTTAAGCAGAGTTATCATCACAATGTGTGACACCAGCCATCTCCTCCTGTCCCTCCCCCTTCTCTCTGCCCCTCCACATCCTACCTGCCCCTCCCCTTTTTCTCTGCATATCCCTCTCCTTCCTGCCCCTTCTCCCTGCCCCTCCCCATGTGGTCCCTCTATATGGGGTAAAACCATGATCAGACATAGAGGGTGGGGTGTGGTTAATGTGATGGGATAGGATTGGGTCACCTCTCCTCTCTCTCCTCCCTTCTCTTTGTCCCTCCTCCCTGTCCCTCCCCCACGTGGTCCCTCTGTATGGGGTGACACCATGATCAGACATAGAGGGTGGGGTGCTGTCACTGTGATGGGATAGAATGGGGTCACCTCTCCTCTCTGCCCCTCTCCATCCTCCCTGCCCCTCCCTCCATGTGGTCCTTCTGTGTGGGATGGCACCATGATCAGACATAGAGGGTGGGGTGCTGTCACTGTGATGGGATAGAATGGGGTCACCTCTCCTCTCTGCCCCTCTCCATCCTCCCTGCCCCTCCCTCCATGTGGTCCTTCTGTGTGGGATGGCACCATGATCAGACATAGAGGGTGGGGTGCTGTCACTGTGATGGGATAGAATGGGGTCACCTCTCCTCTCTGCCCCTCTCCATCCTCCCTGCCCCTCCCCCATGTGGTCCCTCTGTGTGGGATGGCACCATGATCAGACATAGAGGGTGGGGTGCGGTCACTGTGATGGGATAGGATGGAGTCACCTCTTTTCTCCTCTCTGCCTCTCCCCTCCTCTATTCTCCTCTCCCCATGTGGCCCCTCTGTATGGGGTGGCATCATGATCAGACATAGAGGGTTGGGTGTGATCAATGTGATAGGATATATTGGGGTCACCTTTCCTCTCTGCCCCTCCAGCTCCTTTCTACCCCTTCCCCCATGTGGTCCCTCTGTGTGGGGTGGCACCATGATCAGACATAGAGGGTGAGGTGCAGTCACTGTGATGGGATAGGATGGGGTCACCTCTCCTCTCTGCCCCTCCCCCTCCTCTCTGCCCCTCCCCCTCCTCCATACAATGTATACTACAAAGAGATGGAAATAAATGTAACAATCTGAGAGGAAATATATGAAGACGTCTTCTACAGATTTACTACTGAAAGAAATAATCTGATGTACCAGAGAGCCCAGACTGTGTTTCTTAGTCCCCGGTCACAGCGGTGCGACTCGTCATGTGAGTTGATAGTTTCTCATCACATGACAAGTCGCACTCTATTGCCCACAATGGAAGCGGTCATACCGGTACAAATCCCCCTCCATCCGAGTCGCACCGATTATGAAAGTTCTTCCTGCACTACTTTTTCCAAGTTCAGCTGCGACTTGCATAGACTTGTATATAAAGTCACACAGATGTCCTGCAAGTCGCACCTGAAGTCGCACTGACATCCGACTTTGGAATCGAGCGACTTCAAGTGACGTTTCCAGATTACAAAGTGGGATCCAGTGGGACTGAAGACTTAGTTTGTAGGCCGAGTGGGTCAGGATTAGATCCTCGGTCAGGTGTTTCCTATCTGGGGCTCCGTTAGAGAGATTTCTCCTCACTTCCTGTCTCGGTGACAACATTTTCCTAGACAGGAAATGAAGGGAACTCTCCAACAGAAACACAGAGTGAAATAAGAATCCTATGTTTAGTGGAGTAAAGAAGGGGAAGGTTTGGGGCCCCTGTCAGATCTTTCTATGTCTGTGTCCCTGGTACAGATTGGCCCTCACTCCTTGTCCCGGAGCCCCCTATAGTAGGAAAAGCCAACTGGGGTTCTCCTCCTTCCCCACACCATCCACAACTAGAAATCAAGTCTTTGTCTTGGCATGGACTGTAATAGAACATCTCCTTCCTAGAATTGGAGCAGTGTGGGTGTCGGTGTCAGTGGAAGCAGCACTGAGATGGATGTTGCTGTGCAGCATGTTCTCCGCTCTCACCCTCCTCATCTTCCCCCCCAGAGAAGACGATATTCTACAGAGAGCCGTCATACATCAGGCTGCTAATATGTAGAATAGATGGGAAGATGAAGAGGGTGAGAGCGGGGAACATGCTGATCAGTAATAGACATCACAGTGCTGCCTGCACTCCCCCTCTGATTGGTTGCTCCGGCTCTCACACTCTGCAGTACCGTGTACTATCCACCTCATTGATGGTTTAGACTTTAGCCCCTTCCTGCCTGTAGGACGTACTGGGATGATGACTGCAGCTCCAGGCTGGACATTCCTTGTCATGGAAAAGCCATCCTAGTGGCTGATTATTCTTCTTCTTATTATACAGGATTTATATGGCTCCAGCAGTTTGCTCAGCACTTTACAACATGAAGGCAGACATTACAGTTACAATACAATTCAGTACAAGAGGACACAGAGGGCCCGGCTCATTAGAGCTTACAATCTAAGAGGAAGGGTCGAGTGATACAAAAGGTAAAAGCTGTGGGGGATGGGCTGATGGAGGAAATAATTGGCAGTTTACTAGGTACAAGCAGGATAGACTTCTTTAAAGAGAGAGGTTTTCATGGATCATCTAAAAGGTGGATAGATAAGGAGATAGCTGGACAAATTGGGGTAGGGAGTTCCATAGGATGGGAGAAGCTCATGAGAAGTCCTTGAGGTGAGCATGGGAGGAGGTGACACAAGAACTACAGAGCAGAAGGTCTTGGGAGGATCGAAGAGAGCGGTTTGGTTGATATTTTTAGACCAGGTTGGTGATGTAGCCGGGGCAGAGTTGTGGATGGCTTTATAAGTTGTTGTTGTTAGTATATTACATTTTATTCACTGGATGAGTAGAAGCCAGTGGAGGGATTGGCAGAAAGGGGTGGAGGTCACTTGAGTGGAGGCCAGTGGAGAGATTGGCAGAAAGGGGTGGAGGACACTGAGTGGAGGCCAGTGGAGTGATTGGCAGAGAGAGGTGGAGGACACTGAGTGGAGGCCAGTGGAGGGATTGGCAGAGAAGGATGGAGGACACTGAGTGGAGGCCAGTGGAGGGATTGGCAGAGAGGAGTGGCAGACACTGAATGGAGGCCAGTGGAGGGATTGGCAGAGAGGGATGGAGGACACTGAATGGAGGCCAGTGGAGGGATTGGCAGAGAGGGGTGGAGGACACTGAATGGAGGCCAGTGGAGGGATTGGCAGAGAGGGGTGGAGGACACTGAATGGAGGCCAGTGGAGGGATTGGCAGAGAGGGGTGGAGGACACTGAATGAAGGCCAGTGGAGAGATTGGCAGAGAGGGGTGGAGGACACTGAACGGTTGGTAAGATGGATGACCCTGGAAGCAGTATTCATGATGGACTGGAGGGGGGATGGCCTATGTAAAGTTCTGCCAATGAGGAGGGAGTTGCAGTAGTCGAGGCGAGAGATGACCAGGGAGTGAATTAGGAGCTTTGTGGTATCTTTAGTTAAAAAAGGGCGTATTCTGGAGATGTTGTGGAGGTTGAGGCGGCATGATCTGGACAGGGATTGGATGTGGGTCTGAAAGGATATTTCAGAATCCATGGTTCCCCCTCGCACCCTGGCATGCAGGGATTGGTTGATAGTGGTGCTATTGATCCTGACTGAGATATTGGGGGAAGAGGCATGTGGGGGAGGAAATATTATGAGCTCAGTTTTGGATAGATTGAGTTTTAGGAAGTGGAGTGACATCCAGTCTGATATGTCTGTTAGTAAATCGGTGATACAGGAGGAGACTGATGGGGGGAGCTGAGGAGTAGAGAGATAGATTTGTGTGTCATCAGCATAGGAATGGTATTGGAAACCATGGGAAGCTATCAGCTGACCCAAGGAAGAAGTGTAGATGGAGAATAGGAGAGGTCTAAGGACAGATCCTTGGGGGACCCCGACAGTAAGAGGAGTAGGAGAGGTCCAAGGACAAAACTTTGGGGGACCCCAACAGTAAGAGGAGGAGGAGAGGTCCAAGGACAGAACCTTGGGGGACCCCGACAGTAAGAGGAGTAGGAGAGGTCCAAGGACAGAACTTTGGGGGACCCCAACAGTAAGAGGAGGAGGAGAGGTCCAAGGACAGAACCTTGGGGGACCCCGACAGTAAGAGGAGGAGGAGAGGTCCAAGGACAGAACCTTGGGGGACCCCAACAGTAAGAGGAGTAGGAGAGGAGGAAGTAGAGTTGTAAGTGACACTGAAGATGCGGTGAGATAGGTAAGAGTCAAACCAACGGAGAGTATAGTCATGGAGACCCAGTAAATAGCGTTTTTTTTTTGAGGAGGGGGTGGTCAACTGTGTCAAAGGCAGCAGAAAGGTCCAAGAGTAAGAGTATGGAATAGTGACCATTGGTTTTAGCGGTTAGTAAGTCATATGTGAGTTTTGGGAGAGCAGTTTCTGTGGAGTGTTGTGGGCAAAATCCAGACTGAAGGGGATAGAGAAGGTTATTCTCAATAATGTGGCAGCTCAGCCGGTTGTAGAATAGACATTCAAGGAGTTTGGAGGTAAAAGGGAGTAAGGGGATGGGTCTTAGGTTGCCAAGATTGGCGAGGTCCAGTGAGGCTTTTTTAAGTATGGGGGTGACTAGCGCATGTTTTAGAGAGTTGGGGAAGATGCCAGTAGAAAGGGAGAGATTGAAGATATGAGTTAAAGAATGAAGGATAGAGCCAGAGGGTGACTGTAGTATTTGCGAGGGAACAGGGTCCAGGGGGCAGGTGGTTAGGTGGGCTTTAGAAAACAGTTTGCCAACCTCCTCTATAGTAGCTGGATTACACAAGGGAAGTATAGATTGTGCAGGTGGACAAGGAGTTTAGGGTGAGGGAGATGTCTGGTGGACAAGGAGTTTAGGGTGAGGGAGATGTCTGGTGGACAAGGAGTGTAGGGTGAGGGAGATGTCTGGTGGACAAGGAGTGTAGGGTGAGGGAGAAGTCTGGTGGACAAGGAGTGTAGGGTGAGGGAGATGTCTGGTGGACAAGGAGTGTAGGGTGAGGGAGATATCAGGTGGACAAGGAGTGTAGGGTGAGGGAGATGTCTGGTGGACAAGGAGTGTAGGGTGAGGGAGATGTCTGGTGGACAAGGAGTGTAGGGTGAGGGAGATGTCTGGTGGACAAGGGGTGTAGGGTGAGGGAGATGTCTGCTGGACAAGGAGTGCAGGGTGAGGGAGATGTCTGGTAGACAAGGAGTGTAGGGTGTCTGGTGGACAAGGAGTGTAGGGTGAGGGAGATGTCTGGTGGACAAGGAGTGTAGAGTGAGGGAGATGTCTAGTGGACAAGGAGTGTAGGGTGGAGGGAGATGTCTGGTGGACAAGGAGTGTAGGGTGGAGGGAGATGTCTGGTGGACAAGGAGTGTAGGGTGAGGGAGATGTCTGGTGGACAAGGAGTGTAGGGTGAGGGAGATGTCTGGTGGACAAGGAGTGTAGGGTGAAGGAGAAGTCTGGTGGACAAGGAGTGTAGGGTGAGGGAGATGTCTGGTGGACAAGGAGTGTAGGGTGAGGGAGATGTCTGGTGGACAAGGAGTGTAGGGTGAGGGAGATGTCTGGTGGACAAGGAGTGTAGGGTGAAGGAGAAGTCTGGTGGACAAGGAGTGTAGGGTTAGGGAGATGTCTGGTGGACAAGGAGTGCAGGGTGAGGGAGAAGTCTGGTGGACAAGGAGTGTAGGGTGAGGGAGATATCTTTACAGTGGAGATCTCATCACAAATTGTATCAATCTTATTTTTGAAGTGATTAGCGATCTCCTGGGCAGTGAGTTAGTGGGTGGAGGTAGAGAAGGACGAAGTAGAGAGTTAGAAAAGATTTGACAGGGATTGCTTGAGAGGGTGTTAATAAGAGGGATAAAATAGGTCTGTTTGGCATTGTGGAGACAAGAATTGTATTTTTGAAGGGCAGATTTATGTTGGTTGAAGTCTTGCTGGATCCTAGTCTTACGCCATAAATGCTCCAGAGCATGGCTACGTTTTCTGAGGCCAGGGCTGTAGGGGTCGGGGCCTAATTCTGTGTGTAGTGAGTGGGGCCAATGTGTCCAGGGTGGATGACAGTGAACTATTGTAGACAGAAGTGGCCAGGTTGGGGCAGGACAGGACTGAAATTTTGTCATAGAGACAATCTGTTGCCGAAAAAAGAAGAGAAGGGTTAAGATAGCGAAGGTTTCTATGGGTAACTGTTTGGTAGTTGGAAGACAAGGAGAGAGTGAAGCTAATAAGGGATCAGAGAGAGGAAGAGGAAAGTTGGTGAGGTTGCAAGGAGTGCATAGGTAGGAGAATACAAGGTCGAGGCAGTTACCATTGGAGTGAGTAGAAGCATGCGCCCATGGTTTTCGGTAAAAAGAAGTGGATATGCTCAGAAGTTTAGAGGTAGCAGGAGTGTTAAGATTAACAGGGATGTTGAAGTCACCGAGAATGATTGCTGGAATCTCAGAAGAGAGAAAGTAATGCAGCCAGGCAGAGAAGTCATCAAGGAAGCTTGACACCGGTCCAGGAGGACGACAGATCACAGCAATTCTTAAAGAAACTGGAGAGAACAAACGAATACAGTGAACTTCAAAAGAGAAGCGGAACAGAGAGGGAGGTGAATGGAGGATCTGAAAAGTACTTTGAGGGGATAGGAGGATTCCTACTCCACCTCCTTTCCGTCCACTAGTCCTGGGAGAGTGAGTCCAGAGGAGACCACCATGGGAGAGGGAGAGTTAGATTCATGAAGTCAGGTTTCCATAATTGCAAGCAAGTTAAAGAAGTTTGTGATAAGAAGGTCATGGACAGAGGTGAGATTGCTGCAGACAGAGCGGGCATTTCAGAGGACACAGAAAAAGTGGAGGCTGGTTCTAGGAAGAGGAATAGTAACCAGATTGTGTGGATTGCGGCTGCTGTTGGAGGATAGGGGGTGCCGGGTGTATTGATCAAAGGAAAAAGATGGCAGCCCAGGATTTGGGGAAATGTCTCCAGATGTCAGGAGAAGCAGAAGGGTGAGGGAGGTAATATGGGAGTATGACTTATATGGAGGGACAGGTTCCAGTGTCCTGGTGGTTTTATTAGTATGTGGGTTCAGAATTAGCAGTTGATGAGTACAGTAATACGGTGAAGAAAGGAGTGAGGGTGATATATAGAGATGAGCGAATCAAACCAGGCGAAGTGGAATTCGTTTCGAATTTCAGGAAAAATTCGTTTCGCGTTGAATCCGAATATTAGCATACTTCGGGTGCGCGAATCGGATTTTTCCCGATCAGCCGGCAAAAGTGTCCCTGCAGAGAGCTCCACTATTTCTGACATTTCTCTGACAGTTCCTTCACATGTACAGCGGTTGAAACATTGTATCTATTTGTTTCCATTTAGGATACAGATGTTTTTATTCAGAAACAGATACAATGTTTCAACCGCTGTAAATGTGAATGTCAGAGAACTGTCAGAAATAGAGGAGCTCTGCAGATACACTTAGCGGAGCTCTGCAGATACACTTTTTGCCGGTTTGGAATTCTTCTTATTTTCATCCTACTTCTTCTTCTTCATCCTCATCCTCATCCTCAGAAGAAGAAGAGGATGAGGATGAGGATGAAGAAGAAGAAGAAGTAGGATGAAAATAAGAAGAATTCCAAGCCGGCAAAAAGTGTATCTGCAGAGCTCCGCTAAGTGTATCTGCAGAGCTCCGCTAAGTGTATCTGCAGAGCTCAGCGGTTGAAACATTGTATCTATTTGTTTCCATTTATGGAAACAAATAGATACAATGTTTCAACCGCTGTATGGAGTGAATGTCAGAGAACTGTCAGAAATAGCGGAGCTCTGCAGATACACTTAGCGGAGCTCTGCAGATACACTTTTTGCCGGCTTGGAATTCTTCTTATTTTCATCCTACTTCTTCTTCATCCTCATCCTCATCCTCAGAAGAAGAAGATGAGGATGAGGATGAAGAAGAAGAACAAGAAGTAGGATGAAAATAAGAAGAATTCCAAGCCGGCAAAAAGTGTATCTGCAGAGTTCCGCTAAGTGTATCTGCAGAGCTCCGCTAAGAAATAGCGGAGCTCTGCAGATACACTTTTTGCCGGCTTGGAATTCTCCTTCTTCTCATCCTTCTTCTTCTTCTCATCCTTCTCCTTCTCATCCTTCTTCTTCTTCTCATCCTTCTTCTTCTCATCCTTCTTCTTCTCATCCTTCTCCTTCTTCTCATCCTTCTTCTTCTTCTCATCCTTCTCCTTCTTCTCATCCTTCTCCTTCTTCTCATCCTTCTCCTTCTTCTCATCCTTCTCCTTCTTCTCATCCTTCTTCTCATCCTTCTCCTTCTCCTTCTTCTCATCCTTCTCCTTCTCCTTCTTCTCATCCTTCTCCTTCTCCTTCTTCTCATCCTTCTCCTTCTCCTTCTTCTCATCCTTCTCCTTCTCCTTCTTCTCATCCTTCTCCTTCTTCTCATCCTTCTCCTTCTTCTCATCCTTCTCCTTCTCCTTCTTCTCATCCTTCTCCTTCTTCTCATCCTTTTCCTTCTCCTTCTTCTCATCCTTCTCCTTCTTCTCATCCTTCTCCTTCTCCTTCTTCTCATCCTTCTCCTTCTTCTCATCCTTCTCCTTCTCCATCTTCTCATCCTTCTCCTTCTTCTCATCCTTCTCCTTCTCCTTCTTCTCATCCTTCTCCTTCTTCTCATCCTTCTCCTTCTTCTCATCCTTCTCCTTCTTCTCATCCTTCTCCTTCTCCTTCTTCTCATCCTTCTCCTTCTCCTTCTTCTCATCCTTCTCCTTCTCCTTCTTCTCATCCTTCTCCTTCTTCTCCTTCTCCTTCTCCTTCTCCTTCTTCTCATCCTTCTCCTTCTTCTCATCCTTCTCCTTCTCCTTCTTCTCATCCTTCTCCTTCTTCTCATCCTTCTCCTTCTCCTTCTCCTTCTTCTCATCCTTCTCCTTCTCCTTCTTCTCATCCTTCTCCTTCTTCTCATCCTTCTCCTTCTCCTTCTTCTCATCCTTCTCCTTCTCCTTCTTCTCATCCTTCTCCTTCTCCTTCTTCTCATCCTTCTCCTTCTCATCCTTCTCCTCATCCTTCTCCTCATCCTCATCCTTCTCCTTCTCCTTCTTCTCATCCTTCTCCTTCTTCTCATCCTTCTCCTTCTCCTTCTCCTTCCTCATCTCCAAGGGCATTTAAATTAAAGGTACAGTGTTCTGCACTAATTTAAAGGCTCTCTGAAGCCTAGAAACCCTTTTTATAAGTTAAATTCGTAGCGAATAAATTCGCATCGAATCGAATTTCTTCCTCAAATTCGGCGAATCAGCCGAATCGAATTTTTGAATAATTCGCTCATCTCTAGTGATATATAAGCTGTGGGGTGAAGGAGAGAGAGTTTGAAGAGAGGGTACAACTGTGAGAAGGAGGAGTAGGGAGCGCATGTTACAGAGCGGAGATGAAACAGACTGGGTAAGAGATGAAAGAGCTGGATGGGGAAAAGGTCACCTGTAGTCTGATTAGTATGTGAAGTTGTCTGTTGTGGTTTCTCACTACCTGCTTTCACTGAAGTGCAGAGCCGAAGTGCAACACTTAATCCAAGATCAATACTTTTTCCAAAGATGATAGTTGCCAATGCTACTCCTGGCTGTGCTGCCCATGGCTGATTAGCTGCTGGATTGCTTTTATAGGCAGCTGGAGCGGATATCCCACCCCCCTCGCCAATAAACCGAGGCTTCTCAACCATCTTCTGTGTGATCGGAGAGCCCGGTACCTAATTCTACTATAGAGTGGACGCCATGACGTCACTTCCGGTTCTGGCAGATGTGAACACTGCCTTTTTTTTCTAGAAAGCAGGGATCAATATTTTTTTATCTGATGCTTCTTATGGTAGAGGAGAGATCTGGGGTCCTATAGACCCCAAATGTCTCCATAAAGAGGACCTGTCATGCTTTATTTCTATCACAAGGGGTGTTTACATTTCTTATGACAGCAATAAAAGTGATAAAAATAAATAAAGGGACATTGTAAAAATAGAAAAAAAAAACACTTTTTTTTAAAGTGTCCCCATCCCCCGTGCTCACATGCATACATAGGTGGAGCTAACATAAGTAAATGGTGTTCCCACCACACATGTGAGGTATCATCACAAACATTACAACAAGAGCAATGATGCCGGCTCTAGATCTCCTCTGTAACTCTAAACTGGTAACCCCTAAAAATGTTTAAATCCCCCCTATAGAGATTTGTAGTTTGGTGCCGTTGTATGAACGTGCGCAATTTTAAAGCGTAGCATGTTAGGGATCTACTTTTTATGTCACCAAAAATGGGTTATATATTGTGTTTTTTGCATTAAAATTCATGAAAATGTATTTTTTCCCAAAAAGATTGTGTTTGAAAAATCTCAGTGTAAATACCATGTGACAAAAAAATTGCAACACCCACCATTTTGTTCTCTAGGGTCTCTTCTTGATATATATATATCATGTTTAGGGGTTCTAAATAATTTTCTAGTAAAACAATGGTGATTGGTACATGTAGGGGGAATGTGAGAATTGGTGTGGGCGGGAAGTCGTGAAGAAACGATGTTGGATTCTATGAGATATTGGAAATGGTCTTTAGAGATGGAGGACATGGATGTTCTGAATCTATCTCTGCTTTCATCTTAGAATTCTCCTCTTTCTAGTACTTGCCGTGTTACACAAGATAGCTATGGAAGGGGGCTCCTTCCAGCATTTCTATGAAAGAGAAGGATCATCTTAGAGGGCGGGGCTAGCCTCGGCCCCGTTTTGGTCCCCCAAATAGAATTTCCTATCATGGTGTAGCGGCTCCCCTGGTGGTTTCCAGGTATCTGCAGCCACAGCATGGGCACTCTGACATTGTTGTATACAAATGTAGCAATCTATACATTTCTGTGTCTTCTTCATTTTTGGAACATTTTGTTGTGTTGATTCTTAAACAATCCTCCATTATTCTTCTCCCTGAAGAAGTGGATCCCAATCCAGGAAACGTGTCGAGTTCAGTCATAGAATACAAATGGGAGGAGTTTGTAGAAATTAAACAAAAGATTTGTTCTCAATGAATTTTTAACATCTGGAATAAAGTATATGAAATGGTAACATAATATATTTTGTGTGAGTTGTGCCTCAAAAATCCTTCCATTCCATTGACACATTCTCTATATACACCCCCACACCACAGTGCCAAGAGCCTGAGCCACTGTGAGCTTCTTGTGTGCGGGGACCTGGAGAAGTGCAGACCCATCGCTGGGGTGTCTGTGCCCACCCAAGGTTCAAAGTACTGAGAGGCTGAGAGGTCTCCTGCCATGACAGAACCCAAGGCTGGAGAGACCTGCTGCTGGTGTGAGTGCCTACACCAGAGCTGAGCTTCTGGGACCTGACTTCATAGAACTGCAGATTGCCAAGTGATCTGGACTGGATTTCTGTGTACCAGGAGTGGTGAGCTGACCATCCGTGTTTATTCCAACACAGTTAAGGAAACAGAGACTGCTTTCTGTTTAGCAACCCACTAGCCGTCTACTGCACACTCTAAAAGGGACAGCTACATGTGCACCACCTTCAGAAGGGCCCCAAGGAAAGCTGGCCAACACTGACAATTAGGCGCTAATACTTTATAGCCACCTCCAGGGGTACCCCTTTGTCAGGAGCACACATTCCCAGCCACTATTGGAGCTGTATGCATGGAGTACACATGAGGACATTTGTTTTCTTGGTTTCATTGATGCCAATACTGTAACCCTGTTTGTGTCCATTATAATTTGGTATAACATTGTTACGGTTATAGGGCGTCCTATAGGGCATTGCCAATCTAGTACAGCATCTGTAACCCTGTTTGCTTGCTTGTTCATTGATTTATGAAATATTTATCAGCATTGCTTTACTACATTCATCTCACCTCCTCCAGTTGCTTGGCCTACTCTCTGTGTAGTGTCATAGAGTGGCAGCTTACTAACGCATGGGTTACACGGGCTCCAACCTACAACCGGGTGTGTCAGTGGGGACCAGGCAGCTCTAAGAATTGTGGCAGAACAGAGGACCCGTCATCACCAGCGGCTCCTGCGGGGTAAGCGCTACAAAAGGAAGACAACAAATGTTAAATCTAAAATATAAAAAGTCAGCAAAGAAATAATATTTGAAGGGAGTGTCACATTTCCTGAACCCCAATCACATCTGTGGGGGACACCTTCTGGGAGTTAATTTTGCCCATTTTTTAAGGCTAATAGAGAGATGGTCACATAAAGGGCATGGGGGGAGCGGGGGCGGGGCATTGCCGGGGGGAACCTATACCAATGCACAAAATGTTAAAATTTGCTGGAATTGTCAGACTAATAACATGGCGGCTAAAATGGACCAAAGCACAAAAATGCAAACATTTGGTGTGGCTGGGCGCAGTGATTTCAGTAATATTTATAGAGAAACATTAAAAATGCAAAACTCCATTACATGACATGTCTGGGGGACGCCCATGACATCATTGACCATATACGGTTCCCTTCATATTTGTTCAGTGATGTCATATAGGAGACCCCACCCCCCTTGTATATATGGGCTTTCACCTGTCAGTCAGTGGGAGGGAATAGATAGGACCAGACGTGGATCGGCAAGTGGAGTTTCCATCTTTTTCCCAGTTGGCCGGCATTGGGCATCACAACTGAAGTGGATCTACATGACGGGACCATGTGATCGATGATGAATGTACATCAATGGCACTTCTGTTGATGAGTAAAGGACTTGTCAATCCCTGTGTACATGTTTTCTTTGTGAATGAGTACTATGTACAGCCACCAGGCCCAGGTTGTGGGGAAGAAGCCCTTGTCCTCATCAATATGGGAAAGGATGCTTTGCCAGGAGATCCCCCCTTGACCAGGTACCCCTCCAAAGTAGTACCTTACTTGTGAGCCTGACAGAAGGAGGAAGGCCTCTCGTACAGCTCGGTTCGAGGACCACTGAAGGTGGAACAGCAACCACAAGAGCATGGTGGGGTATGAGTGCCTGTTCAGTCCTGTAGTCTGTGCAGGAATTGCTGGCACTGCGCTGGGAGATGGGATGGCTGGACCGGCTGGTGGCAGAGCAGGCTGGCAGCAGAGCAGGCAGGCAGGCAGGCAGGCAGGCAGGCAGGCAATGAAGCAGGCTGGCAGCAGGCTGTATGCGGGGTCAGACAAGTCGGGTCGGTAAAAGATAACAGATAAGTGGATCAGGCATGAACGGCAGGCAGAGGAATAGTCGGGTCACAAGCCAGGATCAGTGATGGTGGGAGCAGATCAGGCAGAGTCAGAAGGCAGAGTCCAAGAAACAAGCCGGGGTCAATCATAGGTAATCACTCACAGGAACAGGAATACAGGAGGGGGAGCTGCACATCAGACAGCACAGGCTAATAGTGCGGCTGGATTTAAATAGTCTGATTGGCGCCAACATTAGCAACGGGCTGTCGCATGTGTGCGTACGTGTGAATGTAAATGCACATGACCATGTGCAGCAGAAGGGGCCCTCGCACCGCTGTGCACTATGGTGAGCATCTTCCTGACATTGCCCCCTCCCTATGGGCAGCCTCTGGATGTCCAGCTGGCTTCCTTTTTCTTGGTAGGCGTTGAAAAAGGCACGAATGAGTCCTTTAGCATGGACATTCTGTGATGGCTTCCCGGAGTTTTCTTCAGGACCATATCCTCTCCACTTGATCAGGTACTGCAACTGGTTCCTTCTTTTCCTGCAATCCACAGTAGCTTCCACCTCATATTCTTTGTCTTCATTTACAAACTCCGGCTTCGGAGGACCAGACCCCCTATCAGGAAAGGGATCCATTAGCACAGGCTTTAGGAGCGAAACATGAAATACTGGATGGATCTTAAATGACTCTGGTAAAGATACAGTGAGGAACAGAAGTATTTGAACCCCCTGCGATTCTGCAAGTTCTCCTACTTAGAAATCATGGAGGGTCTGACATTCACATTGCAGGGGATTCCCACTCTGAGGACAGAATTCAGGAGATCACATTGTATGATTTTTAAAGAATTTATTTCTCTTGCACTGCTGAACAGAAGTATTTGAACACCTAAGAAAGAGCAAGAATTCTGGCTCTCAAAGACCTGTTACTGCGCCTTTATAAAGTCCACCTCTACTCCACTCATTCATCTCACTTAGTAGCACCTGTCTGAGCTCTTTAAAGACACTTGTCCACCCCACAGTCAGTCAAACGCCAACTACTACCATGGGCAAGACCAAAGAGCTGTCAAAAGGCACCAGAGACAAAATTCTGGACCTCCACACAGCTGGAAAGGGCTACGGGGCAATTGCCAAGCAGCTTGGTGAAAATAGATCAACTGTTGGAGCAATTGTTAGAAAATGGAAGAGGCTAAAGACAACTGTCAGTCTCCCTCGGACTGGGGCTCCATGCAAGATGTCACCTCGTGGGGTATCACTGATGATAAGAAAGGTGAGGAATCAGCCCAGAACTACAAGGGAGGAGCTGGTCAATGACATGAAGAGAGCTGGGACCACAGTTTCAAAGGTCACTGTCGGTAGAACACTACGCCGTCATGGTTTCCAATCATGCATTGCACGGAAGGTTCCCCTGCTCCAGTCATCACATGTCCAGGCCCGTCTGAAGGTTCCCCTGCTCAAGTCATCACATGTCCAGGCCCGTCTGAAGGTTGCCAATGACCATCTGGATGATCCAGAGGAGGCATGGGAGAAAGTCATGTGGTCAGATGAGACCAAATTAGAACTCTTTGGTCTAAACTTCACTCGTCGTGTTTGGAGGAAAAAGAAGGATGAGTTGCATCCCAAGAACACCATCCCTACTGTGAAGCATGGGGGTGGTAACATCATGCTTTGGGGGTGCTTTTCTGCGAAGGGGACAGGACGACTGCACTGTATTAAGGAGAGGATGAATGGGGCCATTTATTGTGAGATTTTCAGCAACAACCTCCTTCCCTCAGTCAGAGCATTGAAGATGGGTCGTGGCTGGGTCTTCCAACATGACAACGACCCGAAGCACACAGCCAGGAGAACCAAGGAGGGGCTCCGTAAGAAGCATATCAAGGTTCTGGAGTGGCCTAGCCAGTCTCCACACCTAAATCCAATAGAACATCTTTGGAGGGAGCTGAAACTCTGTGTTTCTCAGCGACAGCCCCGAAACCTGACAGATCTAGAGGAGATCTGTGTGGAGGAGTCGGCCAAAATCCCTGTTGCAGTGCAAACCTGGTCAGGAACTACAGGAAACATCTGACCTGTGTAACTGCAAACAAAGGCTTCTGTACCAAATATTAACACGGATCTTCTCAGGTGTTCAAATACTTCTGTTCAGCCGTGCAAGAATTTTTTTTTAAATTCTGTCTCTCAGAGTGGGAATGCACCTACAATGTGAATTTCAGACTCCTCCATGATTCCTAAGTGGGAGAACTTGCAAAATCGCAGGGAGTTCATAGGATACTTCGTTAAGTTGCCTCTTTACTGGGAATGGCCCCAAAAAGTTAGGTGTGAGTTTCCTTGAAGGGGCTTAAGGTTTACCGTGGATAGCCACACTTGATCACCCATCTGAAGACTCAATTCCCCCTTCTCTTCCTGTCAAATGCCTTCTTATTATCAGTCTGTGCTTTAGCCATCACTTCTTGTAACAATTTATTGTTAAGGTTCAGAAAGTCCACCATGCTCTGAACGGCAGGAACTGTTGGTTCTGGAATAAAGCCAGTCAGAAAAGAAGGATGAAAGTCAAAGTTGGCAAAGAATGGGGATTTTCCTGTGGCTGAATGGCTGGTGTTATTATAAGCGAATTCAGCCAACGGCGATAATGATACTCAGTCGTCCTGCACAAAGAATGTAAAACATCGAAGGTATTGTTCAAGTGTCTGATTAGTCCTTTCTGTTTGCCTGTTAGTTTGAGGGTGGTAAGCTGAAGACATGGACAATTCAATATTCAACACTTCACATAACGCCCTCCAAAAGCGAGAAGTGAATTGGACCCCCAATCAGAGACAATGTTTGCAGGGGCCCCGTGCAGCCTCACAATTTCCTTGACAAACACCCGGGTCGTTTCCATGGCAGAAGGCGTATTCCTTAAGGGCAAAAAATGGGCCATCTTGGACAGTCTCTCTACCACCACAAGAATTGCCGTACATCCTTCAGAAGGTGGAAGTTCTACTATGGAATTCATAGATATCATTTTCCATGGCCTATCGGGAACTGGCAGGGATCTGAGTAGACCCAAAGCTCTGCTTCTTGCATTCTTACTCCGGGTACAGATAGTACATGAGTTTATGTATTTTTTACAGAATGCCTCCAGATCTGGCCACCAGAATGTACGTCGTACCGAATCGAGAGTCTTGTGGACACCAAAGTGGCCTGCCAGGGGGTGATCATGAAAAAGCTTCAGAACAGACACTCGATTATTTTCTGGCACAAATATCTTGTCCTTCCACCATAGCAAACCTTCTTTAGGAACTAGTGTAATTGCAGAGGGGTAGGGGGCCCCCACAGAAGCTTGTTTAATTTGCAACAGAAGGTCAGTTTGTAATATCAAAAAGTTACCTGCAGGCAGGATGGTGTCTGGCACAGGAGGTTCTCTGGGGTCATCAAACAAACGAGACAGAGCATCAGGTTTAGTATTCTTTGATCCAGGTCGGTAAGTGATGTGGAATGCGAACCTCGAGAAGAAGAGTGCCCATCGAGCTTGTCGTGGCTTCAGCCGCTTAGCAGATCTTAAATACTCAAGGTTCTTTTTTTTTTTTTTTTTCCAAAAAGAAAGCCTTTATTAATAAAGAACATAATGGTACAAAAGACATGTACGGGGTACCTGAGCGAAACAGCAGGCACAACCTACAGCGGCACAGCAATAACTCAAACAAGGAAACACAGACAATGCAATGATACAAAACACGACTACAGTAAGGTTATGTTTGCAACAAACCGGAGCCAATATAGTATGGGGTGTAATTGCATCATATCTCCTGCGCTCGTGCTTCGCCATGCAGGGCTGTAGCGATAGGGAGGATGGTCATGGCACCTGAACGTAGGATTCGGCCAAAAGCTCGTGGCAATGGGAAGAATTACAAAACCGGCTTACGTTGTGGTAGGGGCCGTTGATGGAAGTGGGGAGAGTGAAAGATTGGCATGTCTAGTGTTCCAGGTAGTATATCAAAGCAAGAGGCGAGAAAACAAGAGAAAGGAGAAAAGAGAGAAAAGGAGGAAGAAAGAAAAAAGATAGAAGCAGAGAGGGGGGGAGGGGGGTGGAGAGAAAAGATAGAAAAAAAATTAATAGGGGGGGGGGGGAACATATGGGGTGAGTAATGACAGCAATATCTGGGGTTAATCATGTATGGGGATAGGAGTTAAGCTAACGCCAGAGTCGCGTGGGAAGAGATACATCGTCGACGAGAGTCTCAGTGCCTACCACAAAAACTACTGTAAAGAAGTAACATCAGCAGGAGAGCCGGACCAAGTCAGACCTGATGGTCCATAAGAGACTTGTATGTAGGAGTAGTTGTGAAGTAGATCCAGCAGGCCCAAATGTGGGAAAATTTAGTGGGAGTGTCAAGGGCCGTCGCAATTAGTTCCTCCATGTCTGCCATTTTACCCACACGGATAAGCCAATCACGAACAGAGGGGGGGCGAGAAGAGCCCCAAAAGGTGGGAAGGCAGAGTCTGGCCGTGTTGACCATATGCATGGCCAAAGATCTATGATATTGTCCCCCCGGAAGGGAGGAGTGGTGGAGAAGAAACTGGGCTGGAGACAGAGCCAGAGGCACGGTCGTCACCGATACTACAATCCTATGGACCTCCTGCCAAAATGGTTGAATGCTCGGACAGGACCACCAGATGTGTAGAAATGATCCATCCACAGCCCCACATCTCCAACAGATATTGGGATAAGAGGGATTAAAATGAGAAAATCGTGAAGGGGTGCGATACCACCTCGACACCAATTTGTAACCGTTTTCCTGCGTTGAGACGTTAAGGGAGCATTTATGAGAATATTTGAATACACGTGCCCAGTCGGAATCCGACAAATTATCATCCAAATCTCTGTTCCAGGCCTGACAGGAGGGCAGAGAGTTATAAGCCCTATTCTCAATTAGGAGGGGATAAATTTCTGAAATCAAATGCTTACTCGGTTCTCCTTTCGAGCAAATATCCTCAAAAGGGGTGAGAGGGCGGGTCCAATCACGGAAAGGTTTATGCGAAAGCAGATAATGCCTTATTTGCAAATAAACCCAGAAAGGAAAGTCGCGGGTACCCAAGCATTCACGCAGTTCGTGGAGTGATTTCATCTTGCCTTCGTGGAGAAAGCGTTTGGCCAAAATTTGATCATGCGGCCAATGTTCAGATAGGAAGTCCTTGTGCATTCCGGGGGGGAAGTCAGGGTTGAGTCGGATGGAAGTGACACAATTCGGAGATGTGGAAATAGATGCTGATTTGCAGGTATTGCGGAAGGCTTTCAGGGTAGGGCCTACCAAAGGGTGAGTGAGAAGCACCTGAGGCGTATGCTTCAGCGGCAGCCAAGGGATCGAAATCAGGGGTGCGGGCGAGAAGGCGTGTTCTAGTTGTACCCAGTCTTTAGAGGCAGAGTGGATGTGCCAATCCACTACACGGCAGAGATGGCACGCCAAGTAGTAACGGTGAAGGTCAGGAAGGCCAATGCCACCATTAAGTTTAGGGAGAATCAGTTGGGAATAAGCAATGTGCGGGCGTTTATGGTTCCATAGGAATAGAGAACAGAGTCTCCTACAGGATGTGAAGAAGGCAAGCGGTATGTGGATGGGCAGAGTTTGAAAGAGGTAGAGAAGGCGAGGAAGGATGTTCATTTTAATTATCGCAGCTCTTCCAAACCACGAAAAGCAAGGAAGATGCCATTTATTCAGATCCCCTTGGAGAGAACGAAGAGTGGGTAAAAAATTCTTAGCATATAATTCGTCGGGGTTGCGGGTAAGCTGTACACCTAAATAAGAAAGTGAGTCCCTTTCCCAATGAAACGGGAAACGCGACTCGCAGTCAGAAACTACTTCCGAAGGCATGGTGATGTTGAGAGCAAAAGACTTGGAAAAGTTAATCTTAAAGTTCGACAAATATCGAAAAAATGCAAAGTCCTTTAGTAAATTCGGCAGAGTAATATGCGGCTCGGCAAGGAAAAGAAGAATATCGTCCACGTAAGCCGCAAGCTTATATTCCTTATCCGAGACCGCAATCCCTTTGATGTCGGGGTTAGAGCGCAACTTCCGTAGAAGGGGCTCCAAGGAAAGGACAAACAGGAGTGGGGAAACCCTGACGCGTGCCGTTACCCAAAGGAAAAGAGTTTGACAAATGGCCATTGACCCGGACACGCGCAGTAGAGCCTGAGTACAGGGTCAATATAAAATTGAGCATCTTCTCACCCATACCCAATTGCACCAAAGACGCCTTCAGATAGTCCCAGGCGATCCTATCAAAGGCCTTCTCCGCATCCAGGGAAAGGAAGAAACTGGGAAAATTAGATTTACAGAGCCAATGTTGGAGGTTGAGGGCCTTAATAGTATTGTCCCTGGCCTCCCTACCCAGGATAAATCCAACTTGATCCAAGTTGATCAAGGAGGGGAGCAGGGGAAGAAGTCGATTGGCAAGGATTTTTGCAAAGATTTTAATGTCCACATTCAGCAAGGAAATGGGTCTATAATTAGAAACCTGTGTGGTATTCGAGCTTCTTATGATCTGTATAGATCAGTATAGGATGTGCTGCTCCTTCCAACAGGTACCTCCATTCTTCCAAGACAGCTTTGATGGCCAGCAGTTCTCTATCTCCCACATCATAGTTTATCTCTGCTGGAGAAAGTTTGCGTGAAAAGAAGGCCACAGGATTCATTAAGTTCTTCAGACCCTGACGTTGTGAAACCACTGCCCCTACTGCGATTTCTGATGCATCCACTTCCAATATGTATGGGAACGATGGATCAGGATGGCTGAGGATAGGGGCAGAAGTGAAGAATCTCTTCAGGGTTCCAAATGCAGTTTGTGACTCAGGGCTAAAGTGAAAACAGAGGTTCTGTTTATTATTATTATACAGGATTTATATAGCGCCAGAAAGGTTTGCTCAGCGCTGTACATTATAGTGGGGGACAGAACATGAGACAATACAGTAACAATACAATACACGAGGGGTGCGAGGGCCCTGCTCTTTCGGGCTTACAATCTAGGAGGGAGGGGAAGGTGGTACAGGAGGAAGTGGCTGTGGGGGATGGAGTGGTAGGAGGAGTGGAGGAGAGTGGCTGTTAGGTGAGGGTGGGGTAGGTTTCCCTGAAGAGATGGGTTTTCAGGGTGTGCCTAAAGGTGAGGAGGGTAGGTGACAGTCTAATGGATTGGGGTAGGGAGTTCCAGAGGATGGGGGAAGTCCTGGAGAAGTCCTGCAGTCGGGCGCAGGAGGTGGAGACCAGGGAGCTAGAGAGTAGGAGGTCCTGTGAGGAGCGAAGAGTAAGGGTTGGGTGGTATTTGGGTATCAGGTTGGTGAGGTAGTTTGGGGCGGAGTTATGAATGGCTTTGTAGGTCAGGGTTAGTAGTTTGAATTTAATGCGTTGAGCAATCGGAAGCCAGTGGAGGGAATAACAGAGGGGGGTGGCGGATGTGGAGCGGTTGGTGGATGAGTCTGGCTGCTGAGTTCAGGATAGACTGAAGTGGGGATAGTCTGTGATGAGGCAGGCCGGTGAGAAGGGAGTTGCAGTAGTCCAGACGTGAGATAATGAGGGAGTGAACGAGTTGTTTAGTAGTGTCCGGGGTTAGGAACGTACATATTTTGGAGATGTTGCGGAGGTGGAGCCTGCATGAATTTGTCATGCATGTTTAGTCAGCTGTGTGATGGGGGCAAGAATGGTGGAGAATATTTTAATAAATCTCCAGTAGAAGTTTCTGAATCCCACAAATTGCTGCATCCCCTTTTTGTCAGTGGGTGCCGGCCAGTCTATTATAGTGGACACCTTTTGGGATCTATCTTAATTCCTGCTGTGGAGATCACCAGGCCCAAGAATTGGATGCACTGTGTCATGGAAATTTTGTATTTACAGGTTGAACTTTAAATGTGTCATATATGAGTGTTATTCATATGTCTCTCGTGTGGCTTAATTAAAGCTCTGAAGGCTGCAATTGGGCCATGCCATGTACAATGTATGTATTACAGTACTCAGCTCGGTAATGGATGAGATGGCAGATCTGCGCTTATAGACCAGCGTGTATACCACCACGGCATTCGATGCGAATGCCGCCGGCGGTAGGCCGCGGGCCTGTATCCACATATCAGCAGCATAGAACCACATGGACTTCGTACCGCCAGGCTCCGGGCAGTGCAAACTCCGTGTGTAGGCTCATGTATATCTTACAACCCATTACCGACCTGAACTGTATCTGGATGGATGTGTTTTAATAAAGATCGTATCGGGCCCATTCAGATACAGACTGACACTGTTTAATCTAGGGGATGCTTGTACAGAGAATGGACATACTGCTAGGAGCTGATAGGATAGGGGGAAGTTTACTCTCCTCAGAGAGATCACCATGGGAAAGGGGGAGGGGAGAACTGGTTTCCAGTATAGATAAAAGGAAAGGCTATGCTCCAATCAAGATGTACATTCTGTGTATAGACACTCCCCATGCATTATTCTGTGGGAGGGGATTGACCTGACCCCCCCCCCCCGCGTGGGGGGGCGTGTGTGTACTTGTAATAAAACAAAAGGCTGGGGATACGGACAGTCTCTATGTGAATTCCAACAGCAACCTGAGAGTGTCGTGTGATCATTCCTAGGTAACTGGAGCTCCATTTTCCCCACATCTCAAGATAGCTAAACCAGTTGGAGGCGCAGGAATCGTGGAGTTTAGCTGCAGTCGTGGTAAGCGAGATTCGCACAGCTTTATGAGGGATTGCTGCGCATCCAACTGCGAGTACTCACGGTAAGGAGGAATTTGTTTAAAGCGAATTTCCAAGACAACTGCCAGTCAAAGTCGCACTTCTCGGGTTTAGCGGACAATCCAACGGAGCTGGCATAGAACACTCTTCACGTGCTTTCGATATAAGTCCAGGGACACTGAGAATATTAGGATGTCATTTAAGTATACAACTACAAAAATGTCCAGGAAGTCTCTGAATATATAAGTTTTCATCGATGTACTCTTTCAGAGCCTCCTGTTCCCATTCTGAGAGTGGGAATATTCGCACAAAAGGAATCTCAGCTCCCGGAAGCAGTTCAATCGGGCAATCATATGGCCGATGAGGGGGTAGGGTATCAGCCCCCCGTCTGCTGAAGACATCAAGCTATTCGTGATAATATTCGGGCACCTTTTGACAGATCTCAAGATCAGAGTCCATACAGAGTAGGGTCACAGCAGAATTGGGTGATTCTGGCAAGCAATGTTCTTGACAATAGGTGGATTGGAACGCGACTTCTCCAGTAATCCAATCAATTTGAGGGTTGTGGGTCTGAAGCCAGGGTAGGCCCAAAATGACAGGAACAGCGGGGATGTGATAGTGTCATGACTCAAACGTTCTTTATATTTGGAAGGGGTAACGACAGGCAATGGTGGTGTTTCCTGGGTTACCAATCCCGATTTGATACATGAGCCATCTGCCAGATAAACTGAAAGTCCTTGAGTCTTTGGTCTTAAAGGCTGCTGGGCTGCAAAAGTCAAGTTAATAAAGCAGCTGAATGCCCCAGAATCAATAATGGCATTGACCGAGATTGCTCCTTCTGGCAGCTGGAATGAGAGTAGAAGGGCTAGGTGAGTGGTACTGGCAGATTGTCAGGGCTCCCAGGTGTGACCAGAGGTGTGTGACTGACGCAGGGAAACGCAGACTTCAGATATGTTATAAACAATGTAATTTATTAACACTAACAATACAAACATAAACGCAGTGCAATACTAAAACATAACACAGTGCAAACAAACCAAACCACCCACAGATAACCGTACATACAATGCAAGCGTCGTCAGGCAGGCCGGGTCAATAACAATCGGGCAGGTAGGTACAGGGGGAGCAAGCGGAGAATGGTCGGGGTCACAGGCCAGGTTCAGCAGGTAGCGGGCAGCGTGGTACAGAGGGTCAGGCAGAGGAGAATGGTCAGACAAGCCAGAGATCAGAGCAGGGTCAGCAGAGAATCAGACAGGAACAGGGAGCAGGAACAGGATACAGGGCCCAGAAAAACACAACACCAAGGCAGAGTCTGCAGGTCTGAATGTCCCTTAAATACACCAGTATAATTAGTTCCAGGTGTTTGACTGGCTGCAAGGTTGAGTCTCTGATTGCTGGGAGCACCCTCTGGCCAGCCCTGGTACTGCAGCTCATAAGGCAGCTGAGTCCCACTATTGCTGGCCAGTCCATTCCTGACACAGATAGTGATGACAGGTTAGCAGGAGAAATAGACACTTACGCATCTTTATGGGGCATGTGCGCACATAATGACCGGCTTCTCCGCAGTACAGGCAAAGGTTGTTCTGCCGACGACGTTGATGTTCCTCAGATGACAAGGATGGACGCATCAATCCAAGCTGCATGGGTTCTGAAGTGTCAGATGCTGGAGGCACAGGATTGACAGGAATGGTGTGAGCAGCCAGGGAGTGAGCGGAAGAAGGCATCCTGGGCATCATCCATACAGGACGTGACTACTGAGTAGTTCTTTGCAGCCTGCGTTCACGCAGCCACCGGTCTATCTGGATGGACAAAGTAATAAGAGCCTCCAATGTATTTGGTACACCGACCCGGGCCAGTTCGTCTTTTAGCCCTTCAGCAAGCTCAAAGTGGAACTGGTGTCGCAGGGCTGCGTCATTCCATTGTGTGTCTGCACTCCAGCGTCTGAAGTCTGTAACATAGTCCTCAACCACTCTGCGGCCTTGCTGGAGCATATGAAGGGCAGCCTCTGCTGTGGCAGTCCGCTGTGGGTCATCGTATAACTGGGACATTGCTTCAAAGAAGGCAGACATGGTTTGCCGCTGAGAATCATTTTCTTTGAGAAGTCTGTGGGCCCAGGACTGTGGCTCACCTTGGAGTAATGAGATGATGAACCCAACCTTGGTGGATTCCAGAGAGAAAGTTTGTGGTTGTAGAGAGAAGTATAATTGACATGTGTTTTGGAATGCCCGGAATTTACTTTGATCTCCCGAAAATCTTTCTGGTGTGGGGACCCTGGGTTCAAGGGGTAGTATCACCACGGTGGGTACAGGAGCAGGTGTGATGGATTTGGTAAAATGCCTATTTCATTTCCTATTGAATATATATATATACGCTATTTCTATAAGTTTTATAAATATTTACTTTTATACTTTAATACATATGTTGTGTGAATATATTCTGCCTGCTGGGCTTTGTTGTACTATAAGAAATCCTTGCTTAAGAAATGTTTGCTCACACACACAGACCCCCTCCCACCGTGTGATTTGGAAGACAAAAGAATGTTTTTCTCTCTTTAAGATAAGACTGAAGAAGATCACACCTATACCATGACGGAGATTGTTTTCGTGTAAAGTGACCAATCAAAGACTAATATGATGCTTATGCTGTTATCACGTGATGTTCCCATCATTTTTCATATATAAACTCACGGTTTCATTTCAATAAATTAGAGAGAAGTTTTCACAGACCAAACGTGTCACTGTGAGTTTCTTTATGTGCGCACATTCCAGAAGATGGCCAGCATCATATATTAGGACAGGAACAGATAAGCACCGGACATTTTTAGTCCTCAACTAACTCACAGGTACTGTAGGAGCTGTGGCAGATGAGGGAGCAGGTGTTGTCACAGGACTGGCAGATGTAGCGAGAGATTGTACCCGCTTTTCCAACTGAACATACCCCTCTTGAAGAGACTTAGCAGTTTGAGTCAGGGCAGCGAGATGCTGGCAGATCTCACCCATGGGAGAGGATCCTCCTGCAGGCTCAGCCACGGCTGTCTGATACTGTCACGTACCTTACTTGTGAGCCTGATGGCAGGATGAAGGCACAGACTAATAGTGCTACTGGATTTAAATAGTCTGATTGGCGCCAACATTAGCAAGGGGCTGTTGCGTGTGTGCGTACGTGTGAGCGCAAATGCACACAACTATGTGCAGCAGAACAGGCCCTCGCACCTGTGCGCCTGCACCGCTGTGCACTATGGCAAGCATCTTCCTGACAGCACCCCTCAACCCTGCACTCTGTACACAGGATACCCCTCAACCCTGTACACAGGGCACCCCTCAACCCTGTACCCTGTACACAGCGCACCTCTCAACCCTGCACTCTGTATACAGGGCACCCCTCAACCCTGCACTCTGTATACAAAGCACCCCTCAATCCTGTACCCTGTACACACAGCACCCCTCAACCCTGCACTCTGTACACAAAGCACCCCTCAATCCTGTACCCTGTACCCAGGGAACCCCTCAACCCTGCATTCTGTACACAGGGAACCCCTCAACCCTGCATTCTGTACACAGGGCACCTCTCAACCCTACACTCTGTACACAGGGCTCCTCTCAACCCTGTACACAGGGCACCTCTCAACCCTGCACTCTGTATACAGGGCACCTCTCAACCCTGCACTCTGTATACAGGGCACCCCTCAACCCTGCACTCTGTACACAAAGCACCCCTCAATCCTGTACCCTGTACACAGGGCACCCCTCAACCCTACACTCTGTACACAGGGCATCCCTCAACCCTACAATCTGTACAAAGCACACATCTGAACGCCTGGCATGTAACAATGCCCCACTGTTAGTACACTCTGGCTACACCCAAAATGTGATGCAGAGGACTGGCCATGCTCAGTTGGAGGGGTGACACCATATTTTTCCACACCAGGCGGCATCAACCCTAGTGACACCACTGCTCTGACCTGTGGGAGCCTTGCTTTGCCATTCTCGGCAGTTGGCCCTAGGAGCCTCTAGTTTAACGGCAGCCTTCGGTGCACTTATTTTTGGTCCAACTACTTGCCCAAAGTGACCACACCACCAGCTTTTCTAGTTTTCATCTGGGTCCCTCCATAGAGGGTTCTCACCCTAAGCACTGTCCCTGTCAGACGGGGATCCTGTCCGTACACTAGCCATTCACATTAAGTGTGCCAAACCCAAAAGCTGGAGTCTTAAATAGGTTCTGCTTCTGCCTGACCCAAGATGGTCACTAGGGTCACATGGGGCACCAGTGTCCAATCAGACAACTGTCTCCCTGTGACTGCAGGAAGTCATAGAGGAACCAAAAATTAATAAACTGACGTAGCGCTTATAAACACACAGATAATGATATGATGACCCCACAGTGAAACACATACGTCACAGGTCTAATGTGGACCATATACAGTCAGGTCCATAAATATTGGGACATGGACACAATTCTAACATTTTTGGCTCTATACACCCCAATGGATTTGAAATGAAACAAACCAGATGTGCTTTAACTGCAGACTGTCAACTTTAATTTGAGGGTATTTACATCCAAATCAGGTGAACAGTGTAGGAATTATAACAGTTTGCATATGTGCCTCCCACTTGTTAAGGGACCAAAAGTAATGGGACAGAATAATAATCATAAATCAAACCTTCACTTTTTAATACTTGGTTGCAAATCCTTTGCAGTCAATGACAGCCTGAAGTGTGGAACGCATAGACACCACCAGACGCTGGGTTTCATCCCTGGTGATGCTCTGCCAGGCCTCTACTGCAACTGTCTTCAGTTCCTGCTTGTTCTTGGGGCATTTTCCCTTCAGTTTTGTCTTCAGCAAGTGAAATGCTCAATCGGATTCAGGTCAGGTGATTGACTTGGCCATTGCATAACATTCCACTTCTTTGGTTGCTTTTGCAGTCTGCTTTGGGTCATTGTCCATCTGCACTGTGAAGCGTCCAATGAGTTGTGAAGCATTTGGCTGAATATGAGCCGATAATATTCCCGAAACACTTCACAATTCATCCGGCTGCTTCTGTCAGCCGTCACATCATCAATAAATACAAGAGAAGCAGTTCCATTGGCAGCCATACATGCCCACGCCATGACACTACCACCACCATGATCACTGATGAGGTGGTATGCTGAGGATCATGAGCAGTTCCTTCTCCATACTCTTCTCTTCCCATCACTCTGGTACAAGTTGATGTCGGTCTCATCTGTCCATAGGATGTTGTTCCAGAACTGTGAAGGCTTTTTTACATGTCGTTTGGCAAACTCTAATCTGGCCTTCCTGTGTTTGAGGCTCACCAATGGTTTCCATCTTGTGGTGAACCCTCTGTATTCACTCTGGTGAAGTCTTCTCTTGATTGGTGACTTTGACACACATCACCTACCTCCTGGAGAGTGTTCTTGATCTGGCCAACTGTTGTGAAGGGTGTTTTCTTCACCAGGGAAAGAATTCTTCGCTCATCCACCACAGTTGTTTTCCGTGGTCTTCCGGGTCTTTTGGTGTTGCTGAGCTCACCGGTGCGTTCCTTCTTTTTAAGAATGTTCCAAACAGTTGTTTTGGCCACGCCTAATGTTTTTGCTATCTCTCTGATGGGTTTGTTTTGTGTTTTCAGCCTAATGATGGCTTCACTGATAGTGACAGCTCTTTGGGTCTCATCTTGAGAGTTGACAGCAACAGATTCCAAATGCAAATAGCACACTTGAAATGAACTCGAGACCTTTTTATCTGCTCATTGTAATTGGGATAATGAGGGAATAACACACAACTGGCCATGGAACAGCTGAGAAGCCAATTGTCCCATTACTTTTGGTCCCTTAACAAGTGGGAGGCACATATGCAAACTGATGTAATTCCTACACCGTTCACTTGATTTGGATGTAAATACCCTCAAATTAAAGCCGACAGTCTGCAGTTAAAGCACATTTTGTTTGTTTCATTTCAAATCCATTGTGGTGGTGTATAGAGCCAAAAATGTTAGAATTGTATCCATGTCCCAATATTTATGGACCTGACTGTATAGTGAGTGATCTAAACCAGGGGGTATCCCCTTATCCGCATGGGGATGATGGTCCACATTAGACCTGTGACGTATGTGTTTCACTGTGGGGTCATCATATCATTATCTGGGTGTATATAAGCGCTACGTCAGTTTATTCATTTTTATGCTCTTGAGGCCTATTGGTGTAAGATTAGATGTTAGCAGCTCTTATTTTATTTTAATTAAATTTTATTTTTCTCATTATTGTGTCATATTACATAAGAGCGCAGGAGGATTCTGTTTGTTAGTTTCATAGAGGAACCAAGTTCCTCACAATTTCCTTCCCCTTCTGCACTGCCACTTCAGTCGAGCACCACGTGCTCCTCACGTCTCCCCCACATCCGTCTTTCCCTCGTTCTCTGTCCTGCAATGTTGGGAGGTGCGATTATCATGACTACTGCAAATAAAAGCTTCTTCCTTCTGTACTCTGATCTCCGTGTCCTATAATACTCACCCAGCCCAGCCTCACCCTGTGTAGGAGGGTGTCACCCCTCCCCCACTGCATTCCTCTCCATTGTCAGAGACTTTCAGTTTTGTTTCTCTTCTGCAGTCAGCGATGGCGTCTTCTGCGCCGAGAGCTGAGCTGGAATGTTCCCTCTGTCTGAACATTTATACCGATCCTGTGACCCTGAAATGTGGACACTGCTTCTGCCTGGTCTGTATTGGTCGTGTGATTGACGTACATGGAGGGTCTGGAGGATATTCCTGTCCTGAATGCAGACAGAAGTTTCCGGGTCGTCCTCCACTGGAGAAGAACATGAAACTACGTAACATAGCGGAGAATTTCCTGTCTGCTCAGCCAGGTCAGGAGGACTCCGGGGTCTTCTGTACTCACTGTGTGGACTCTCCTGTACCTGCTGTTAGATCCTGTCTACACTATGAGGTTTCTCTGTGTGATAAACACCTGAAAGTCCACAAAAAGTCCCCAGAACACATCTTATCTGACCCCACCTTGTCCATGGAGAGCAGGAAATGCTCCATCCATAAGAAGATCCTGGAGTATTACTGCACTGAGGATGAGACCTGTATCTGTATTTCTTGTTGTATGATTGGAGGACATAAAGGGCATGAGATGATGTCTCTGGATGGGGCTTCTGAGAAGAAGAAGGAGACACTGAGGAACGTTCTGCAGAAACTTCTGACAAAGAGAGAGGAGATGGAGGAAAGAGTCCAGAGTCTGCAGGAACACAAGAGGAAAGTAGAAGAAGAAGAAGCTGGTGACACCGAGAGAGTCACTGCCCTGTTTATAGACCTCAGGAGACGTCTGGAAGACCTGGAGAAGAGAGTCCTGAGGGACATCTCCGGGAGGGCAGATCGGGTCTCCATCTTCATCCGGGATCTGGAAATAAAGAAGGAGGAGCTGTCCAGGAAGATGCGTGACATTGAGGAGATGTGTAACATGACGGATCCACTGACTGTCCTACAGGAATCAGACACAGGTGACTTGTGTGATACTGAGGATGGAGATGATGAGGACAGAGAGAGACATGAGGAACTCCTCCATGATGGAGGGGGGCTGGGTGTGGCGGGGGTCTTACACACAGGTTTATCTGATATAATAACAGGGGGAAATGTATCCTTCTATATACAGGGGGCTGCAGACATATTATTGGATGGAAACACAGCTGGTAACAATCTACAGATATCAGATGACGGGAAAACTGTGTCCAGGTCAGATATAGACCAGAATCACCCAGAAACACCAGAGAGATTTCAATATCCTCAGGTGATGAGCAGTCAGAGGTTCTCCTCAGGGAGACATTACTGGGAAGTGGATGTCGGGGGGTCAGATGAATGGAGAGTCGGGATGTGTTACCCCAGTATAGACCGGAGAGGAGAGGGGTCATGGATTGGAAGGAATAACAAGTCCTGGGGTTTGGTCAGGTCTGGTGATCGGTATTCAGTGATACATAACAGACATGGGATCCCATTACCCCCCAATCCCTCCAGTACCAGAGTCAGGATATATCTGGATTATGAGGCCGGGCGGATCTCCTTCTGTGATCTGTGTGACCCGATCCAACACCTCCACACCTTCACCACCACCTTCACTGAGCCCCTCCATGCTGGGGTAGGTGTATGGAAAGGTTGTATAAAGATAGGTGGGGGGAGGGGGGAGATGTGAGAACTCCGCCCACAGTCTGGTGATGTCAGATGAAGAATTGGAATTCATTTCACATTCCTCCAATAGTATATAGAGGTGGGCGGGGCTTCCTGCAAGATTTTGTACTATAAATAAATGTGAGATTTCTCCTCTGTCACCGATCTCTGTGATTGGGTAGAATTTCTGTCCAATTACTGGAGTCACAATAACATTGGTCCTAATGGTCAGTGATGATGATGATGATGCGATCGATCTATCCATCCATCCATCGACAATCTGACATAATACTTAAGTGGAGTTATCACAATGTGTGACACCAGCCATCTCTTCCTGCCCCTCCCCCTCCTCCCTGCCCCTCCCCCATGTGGTCCCTCTGTGTGGGTGGCACCATGATCAGACATAGAGGGTGGGTGTGGTCACTGTGATGGGAAAGGATGGAGTAACCTCTCCTCTCTGCCCCTCCCCCTCCTCCTTGTCCCTCCCGCATGTGGCCCTCTGTATGAGGTGGTACCATGATCAGACATAGAGGGTGGGGTGGGGTCACTGAAATGGGATAGGATGGGGTCACCTCTCCACTCTTTCCCTTCCTCTCTTCTCTGCCCCTCCCCCATGTGGTCCCTCTGTGTGGGGTGGCACCATGATCAGACATAGAGGGTGGGGTTCGGTCACTGTGATGGGATAGGATGGGGTCACCTATCCTCTCTGCCCCTCCCACAGCTTCCTGCCCCTCTCCCATGTGGCCCCTCTGTGTGGATTGGCACCATGATCAGACATAGAGGTGGGCTGCGGTCACTGTGATGGGATACGATGAGGTCACCTCTCCCTCTTCTCTCTGCTCCTCCCCATCTTTCCTGCCCCTCCCCCTCCTCCATACAATCTACACTACAAAGAGATGGAAATAAATGTAACAATCTGAGAGGAAATATATGAAGACGTCTTCTACAGATTTACTACTGAAAGAAATAATCTGATGTACCAGAGAGCCCAGACTGTGTTTCTTAGTCCCCGGTCACAGCGGTGCGACTCGTCATGTGAGTTGATAGTTTCTCATCACATGACAAGTCGCACTCTATTGCCCACAATGGAAGCGGTCATACCGGTACAAATCCCCCTCCATCCGAGTCGCACCGATTATGAAAGTTCTTCCTGCACTACTTTTTCCAAGTTCAGCTGCGACTTGCATAGACTTGTATATAAAGTCACACAGATGTCCTGCAAGTCGCACCTGAAGTCGCACTGACATCCGACTTTGGAATCGAGCGACTTCAAGTCACGTTTCCAGATTACAAAGTGGGATCCAGTGGGACTGAAGACTTAGTTTGTAGGCCGAGTGGGTCAGGATTAGATCCCCGGTCAGGTGTTTCCTATCTGGGGCTCCGTTAGAGAGGTTTCTCCTCACTTCCTGTCCCGGTGACAACATTTCCCTAGACAGGAAATGAGGGGAACTCTCCAACAGAAACACAGAGTGAAATAAGAATCCTATGTTTAGGGGAGTAAAGAAGGGGAAGGTTTGGGCCCCTGTCAGATCTTAATATGTCTGTGTCCCTGGTACAGATTGGCCCTCACTCCTTGTCCCAGAGCCCCCTTGTCAAGAGAACCAGAGAGCACACAGAGGCAGATTGCACAGAACCCAACGTGCTTTTATTGGGGAGGTTTTTGGGGCACAGACAACAGTTCCTTTAGTCCACAGATCCACACCAGACACAGCAACACAGTACAGTTCTCCGGAAGGCAATATGGAACAACAGGGGTATGGTAATCCACAGGGTTCAGTCCTTTGGGCAGCACGGGGTTAGTCCACTTACTGGATGTGGGGAGCCGGGCACAGAGGGTTACAGTCCACACAGGCAGCTCCGGGAAGGGTTAAGTCCGTTTGGCTCACGGGCAACAAAGAGTTCAATCCAGACGGGGAAAAGGTCCAGCCCGCAGGCTCACAGGGAACAAGAGGTAAGTCCAGGCACGGAAGATATCCAGGCAGCAGGGAGTTCACCCCACACAGGAGAGGATCCAGCAGCACAGACAGTCCGGGAGATGAGGAGGAGGATGGGGGATGGTCGGATGAGAGAAGCTGGCACTCAGCACAGCCTTCCCTCACACACCCAGCCAGGAGAACACAACGAGGGGAGGGGGTGGTTTCCTTGCTCTCTCTTAAGTATAGAGCCGATAACCTGATACGTCCTATCGGGTTACCATGGCAACGGGTCCTGTCTCTCAGGTTTCCAGACCTGTCCAGAGAGCCCAGGAATTTGTGCATGAGGGGGAAGGGAGGAGATGGCCTGTTTGTGGATTCCTTCAGCAGGAGGCCAGGCTGCAAGCCAGGGGGGTAAGGGGCTGCTGAGGGCTGCCTGTGTCAGGGACAAAGAGGACTAGAAGTCCCAGCATGGATGGGACAGAAGGGTGAGGGGCTGCTGAGGGGTGGGAGGTGGCAGCCGGCAAACCTGGAGGATGGGTAAGGTAGGACCAGCTCCGTGACAACTCCTCCTCCCTCCATTCTACAAGTGCCGCCAGGGGAACCTCAACAGGTTCCCGTAGAGGCACTTGTGGACTGCATTTACTGGGGGTCTTGCTGACGGGACAGCCCATCTGCATTGTGGTGCTGGCTTCCCCGTCGGTATTGGATGGTGAAATTGTAGGGTTGTAAGGCCAGGCTCCATCGTAAGAGGCGGCCATTATCCCCGGAGACCCGATTCAGCCAGGTGAGGGGGTTATGGTCCGTGAGGATGGTGAACTCCCGGCCATACAAATAGGGTTGAAGTTTCTTCAACGCCCACACTATGGCCAGGCACTCCTTCTCTATGGTGGCATAGGCCACCTCCCGGTCTAATAGTTTCCTGCTAAGGAAGGCCACAGGGTGCTCCTCCCCCTCCTCATTTACCTGGCTGAAGACGGCCCCCAGCCCATAAG
The DNA here is from genome assembly GCF_062004578.1 of Staurois parvus. Lineage (NCBI taxonomy): Eukaryota > Metazoa > Chordata > Amphibia > Anura > Ranidae > Staurois > Staurois parvus. The sequence continues at coordinate 115,472 of NW_028318369.1, forward strand.
TGGAGGCATCTGTCTGTACGAGAAACCTTCGCTGGTAGTTGGGCGCTGCTAGGACGGGGTCATGGGAAAGGGCCTCCTTCAGCCGATCAAATGCAGTCTGGCAGGCCGAGGTCCAGGGTACCATCCGGGGCATGGTCTTCTTGGTGAGATCTGTGAGGGGCTTCGCAATCGTGCTGAAATGGGGAACAAATTTGCGGTAATAGTTATCAGTACCCAGAAACGCCATAACCTGTTTCTTGGTCTGGGGGGTGGGCCATTCCTTAATATCTTCTATTGTAGCAGGTTCTGGGTGCAGTTTACCCCCTCCCACCCGGTGTCCTAAATATTGCACCTCCGCCATCCCCATCTGGCACTTGTCTGGTCAAATCATGAGGTTGGCCCCTGCAATTCGGTCCAGGACAAAGCCCACATGCTGGAGGTGGTCTTCCCATGTTTCACTAAAGATGGCGATGTCATCCAGGTAGGCGCAGGCAAAGTCATGACAGCCCCGCAGCAGCTGGTCCACTGTGCGCTGGAAGGTGGCAGGAGCATTCTTCATGCCAAAAGGCATGTTGAGAAACTTGAACAGGCCGAAGGGGGTGATGAAGGCAGAGCGCTCCCGACCCTCTGAAGATAAGGGGATTTGCCAGTAGCCCTTGCTCAAGTCCAGAGTAGTGACATAGCGGGCTCCAGCCAGCCGGTCCAGTAGGTCATCGATACGAGGCATCGGGTAGGCGTCACTAACCGTGTGGTCATTGAGGCGTCGGTAGTCAACACAAAAGCAGATGCTATCATCTTTCTTGGGGACAAGAACAACAGGAGAGGCCCAGAGGCTCTGGGAGGGCTGAATAATTCCCAGATCCAGCATTTCATTCAGTTCCTGTCTCATAGTGTTCTTAACGGCTTCTCGGACACGATATGGGGCTTGTTGGAGGGGCCGGGTACCCAGGGTCTCCACATGGTGAGTGGTGATAGTGGTTTTTCCAGGCCGTGCCGAAAAAGCGGAACTGCGCTGGCCCAGGACAGCATTCATGGCCCTCTGTTGCCCTGGGTTCAGCTGCAGACTCAGGGGCACCTGGTGCACATCAGTTGGATGGCGTGCTGCTTCCAGGCGGTCCGGTACGGCCTCTTCCTCCTCCTCAGAGGGTATTGGGCAGACGGCCATAACAAGGGGGTTTCGGTCATGGTACTCCTTGATCATATTGACATGTACCGTCTTCTGCCGTCTCCCCCGATCATCTAGTCCAAGAATATAGTTAGTGTCATTCACTTTCCTAATGACACGGAAGGGTCCCTCCCATGTGGTTTGCAATTTGTTCTGGGGATTTGGGACAATCATGAGGACCTGTTGGTTTTCAGTAAACTCCCGGGTGCGTGCCTTGCGGTCATACCATGTCTTTTGCCGGACCTGGGCTGCTTGGAGATGGTCAGCTGCTAGGCCGGCTAGTTGTCCCATCTTTTCACGCAGTTCCAAGACATAGGGCACCACAGGGACCCCGGTGTCTGGTAGTTGACCCTCCCAGTATTCCTTCAGTAGGGTCAGGGGGCCGCGGATTTTCCGCCCATACAGCAGTTCAAAGGGGGAAAATCCGGTAGATTCCTGGTGCACCTCCCGGTAGGCAAAGAGGAGGTGGGTGTCAGGAATGGACTTGCCAATAATGGTGGGACTCACTTGCCTTGTGGGCTGCAGTACCAGGGCTGGCCAGCGGGTGCTCTCAGCAATCAGAGACTCACCCCTGCAATCAGCCAAACACCTGAAGCTGATAGCGGGGGTTGTATTTAAAGAATGGCCAGACTCACAGTCAGGGCCGTGGTGTGTGTTTTTCTATGGGCCCCTGTATCTTGTATCCTGTATTCCTGTTTCTGTCTGACTTGTTGCTGACCCTGCCTGATCCTGACCTCTGCTGAATTCTCCTGTTTGATCCCTGGCTTGTGACCCTGACCATTCTCTGCCTGACCCTCTGCACCGCGCTGCCCGTGAGTTACTGAACCCAGCTTGTGACCCGCTGGATGGCCCGCACTCCACAGGTCTGCCAGAGGGACTGAACAAGGCCTGACATGAACTGAGTCCCCTGATCTGACAGGATTTCAGCAGGGAAGCCCACTCGGGTGAAAACAGTAACCATGGCTTCTGCAACTTTGGGAGATGTGATGCTGAACAGGGCGACTGCTTCTGGATAACGAGTAGCATAGCCCACGATGGTCAGGATGTACCGCTTTCCAGATTTGCTGGGGCGAGCTAAGGGGCCCAGAATTTCAATAGCTACTCGTTGAAATGGCTCCTCAATAATGGGTAAGGGCTGTAGGGGGGCCCGCAGGCCACCTGTTCTTCCATGCTGCTGACAGGTATCGCAGGTACGGCAGTAGCGAGCTACCGATTGGGACATCCCAGGCCAATAGAAGGCCTGGGCCAACCTCCTTTCGGTCCGTAGCTTTCCCTGATGCCCAGCCATGGGAATATCGTGAGCAAGGTGTAGCAGTTGGGTCCGGAATTGTTGGGGAACGATCAGCTGTTTAGCCACGGTCTGGGGCCCCCCTTCGGCGTCGGTCTCCACCACTCGGTACAGCAACCCATTTTCCTGCACTATCCTTTCGCCGGTCCCCGGACCAGTCAGCCCTGCTCGGGCCCAGAAACCTGTTAGAGTAGGGTCGGTGGCTAAGTCCCCTTGAAACTTGTCCCAGTCCCATGTCACCCCAGTATTGTCAGCAATCAGTGTTGAGTCACTCACCGCGGGCAGCGGAGGTCCGTCCACATGATGGGGTGACTCCTTCCTCTCAGCAGTTTCCCGGCAGGCCTGACTTCGTGTGACGGCTCCCACAAAGTGGCATTGAAGATCGCCCACATCATTCCCAAGAAGCACATCTGCAGGCAGTCCTCCCATTACACCCACGTTGCAGCGTTTAGGCCCCAAGCCATAGTCCAGATCGACAATAGCAAGAGGGATGAAGCATTTGGTGCCCCCTGCTAGTTGAATCACTATCCCAGGGCCAGGCTGTACAGTGTCAGGGTGCACCACTCGGGGGTCCACAATGGTGAGAAAGGCCCCTGAGTCTCGGAAGCCCACCGCCTTTTGTCCATGCACAGTGACCTCTTGCAAGTGCTTTCCTTGGATGCTCTGGGTAGGGGCCCCCACTGGCTGTAGGCCAAAGACTCCTGGGGGGGTGTCCTTGTCTGCAGGAGCAAGATCCTAGTCTAAAGGGGGTGGTGGCAAGTTCTCGGGAGCTTGGTATAGATCCACAGAATTCACTGACCGGGGCAAGCTAGGCCCGAGAGTCTGTTTTTTGGCGGGGCAGCTGGCCTGGTAGTGACCAATCTGTTCACAGCCAAAGCACCGCCTATCTAAGGCTGGTCTGGGGCCCCGTTGTGAGGTGGCTGAACGAGGTGGTAGTAAGGGCCGTAGCACTGGCACTGTTTGTGGGTCCATCCGGTGATGGGGAAGCGTGTAGGGCACCGGTGTAGGATGGGGCATCCTGGCCTCTTGGGGTGCCTCGGCCGCAGGCTTCTTCCATTGCGGGTTAATGAGGAGAGCCTCATCCGCTAAGGCTGCAGCTTCTTCCATGGTGGCAGGTTTCCGCTCACGCACCCACTGTCGGAGCTCGGTGGGGCACTTGAAAAGGAATTGTTCCTTCAGGATGGCCTGGATGATCTGTTCAGGGGAGGTTGCCTTCTCCCCTTCCAGCCACCGGCGGCAGGCTACCGACAACTTGTGTGCAAACATTTTGAAGGAGGCCTCTGGGAGGCGGGGGGTAGTCCAGAACTGGGCCCGATATGACTCCGATGAGACCGCGTAGTAGTTCAGTATGGCCCTTTTTATCTCCTCATAGTTCCATCTCTTGAAGGGGTCCATCATTCGGTAGGCTTCAGCAGCCCCTCCGTCAAGCAGCCCCACCACATGGTGAGTCCAGTCTATGGGTGGGACCTCCAGTAGTTCGCACTGGTATTCAAAGTCCTGGAAGAACCCATCCACATCTCTGGAGTGCTCTTGGTAGGGCTTAAAGTCCTTCCTGGATATTCTCTGGGCCACCCGTGCCACATGGACCACCACAGGAGCAACTGCTTGGTTCTTTGCAGCTTCCCACTCTGTTTGTCTCTTTTGAGCCTTTTCCATGGCCGCCAGCTTTCTCTCTAGGGTGGCATCCTCCCCTAGAATGGCCATCTCTTCCTCATACCAGATGACCCAAGGGCTCTTGCCACTTGTGCCTTGAAGCTCTGGTCCATCTCTTCTCAGGGCCCCTTGGCTCCTGTCTGTGCCCGCATCTTCCCGTTGCTGTTGGCTGGCTTCCTCCAGCATCCGGACCAGCTGATCTTTGTTAAGTCCTTTGTGGTTGAGGCCCAAATTTCTGGCCTTTTCTAGTAAGCTGGTTACCGTCCAGTGTTGATATTCCAGGGCCACCGCTTCCATTGTATGCAGACTCTCATCTGCCATCTCGAGTGCTCTCGTCCCACCGCTGCCAACCAGTTGTCAAGAGAACCAGATAGCACACAGAGACAGATTGCACAGAACCCAACGTGATTTTATTTGGGAGGTTTTTTGGGCACAGACAACAGTTCCTTTAGTCCACAGATCCACACCAGACACAGCAACACAGTACAGTTCTCTGGAAGGCAATATGGAACAACAGGGGTATGGTAATCCACAGGGTTCAGTCCTTTGGGCAGCACGGGGTTAGTCCACTTACTGGATGCGGGGAGCTGGGCACAGAGGGTTACAGTCCACACAGGCAGCTCCAGGCAGGGAAGGGTTAAGTCCATTTGGCTCACGGGCAACAAAGAGTTCAATCCAGACGGGGAAAAGGTCAAGAGGTAAGTCCAGGCAGGGAAGATATCTAGACAGCAGGGAGTTCACCCCACACAGGAGAGGATCCAGCAGCACAGACAGTCCGGGAGATGAGGAGGAGGACGGGGGATGGTCGGATGAGAGAAGCTGGCACTCAGCACAGCCTTCCCTCACACACCCAGCCAGGAGAACACAACAAGGGGGGGGGGTTTCCTGCTCTCTCTTAAGTATTGAGCTGGTAACCGGATACTTCCTGTTGGGTTACCATGGCAACAGGTCCTGTCCAGAGAGCTCAGGAATTTGTGCATGAGGGGGAAGGGAGGAGGGGTCCTGTTTGTGGATTCCTTCAGCAGGAGGTCAGACTGCAAGCCAGGGGGGTGAGGGGCTGCTGAGGGCTGCCTGTGTCAGGGAAAAGGAGGACTAGAAGTCCCAGCATGGATGGGACAGAAGAGCAAGGGGCTGCTGAGGGGTGGGAGGTGGCAGCCAGCAAACCTGGAGGATGGGGAAGGAAGGACCAGCTCCGTGACACCCCTATAGTAGGAAAAGCCAGCCGGGGTTCTCCTCCTTCCCCACACCATCCACAACTAGAAATCAAGTCTTTTTCTTGGCATGGACTGTAATAGAACATCTCCTTCCTAGAATTGGAGCAGTGTGGGTGTCGGTGTCAGTGGAAGCAGCACTGAGATGGATGTTGCTGTGCAGCGTGTTCTCCGCTCTCACCGTCCTCATCTTCCCTACCAGAGAAGACGATATTCTACAGAGAGCCGTCATACATCAGGCTGCTAATATGTAGAATAGACGGGAAGATGAAGAGGGTGAGAGCGGGGAACATGCTGATCAGTAATAGACATCACAGTGCTGCCTGCACTCCCCCCTATGATTGGTTGCTCCGGCTCTCACACTCTGCAGTACCGTGTACTATCCACCTCATTGATGGTTTAGACTTTAGCCCCTTCCTGCCTGTAGGACGTACTGGGATGATGACTGCAGCTCTAGCTGCTGGATTGCTTTTATAGACAGCTGGAGGGGATGCCCCCCCTCCATCGCCCACTGGGGCCTCTCATCCTTTTCCTGTGTTATAGTGGAGCCCGGTATCTAATCCGGCAGTACCGCATGAATACCATAGAGCTGGCTGTGGACTGGATGGTTCCCGGTCATCTCTATGGTCCTGGGAGGCCAGAAGCAACATAATGACGTCACTTCATGTTCCGGCAGATGTGAACTCTGACAATTTGTCCCGGAAAGCAGAGATCAATGTTTGTTTATCTCCTCCTTTCCAGGGTAGAGGAGAGTTCTGGGGTCTTATGTACCCCAGATGTCTCCATGCTCACGTGCATACGTAGGTCACTCCTACGTATGTAAACGGCATTCCCACCACACATGTGAGGTATCACCACAAACGTTACAACAAGAGCAATGATGGCGGCTCCAGATCTCCTCTTGGTACATGTAGGGGGAATGTGAGAATTGGTGTGGGGGGGGGAGTCATAAAGAAACGATGTTGGATTCTATGAGATATTGGAAATCGTCTTTAGAGATGGAGGACATGGATGTTCTGAATCTATCTCTGCTTTCATCTTAGAATTCTCCTCTTTCTAGTACTTGCCCGTGTTACACAAGATAGCTATGGAAGGGGGCTCCTTCCAGCATTTCTATGGAAGAGAAGGATCATCTTAGAGGGCGGGGCTAGCCTCGGCCCCGTTTTGGTCCCCCAAATAGAATTTCCTATCATGGTGTAGCGCCTCCCCTGGTGGTTTCCAGGTATCTGCAGCCACAGCATGGGCACTCTGACATTGTTGTATACAAATGTAGCAATCTATACATTTCTGTGTTTTCTTCATTTTTGGAACATTTTGTTGTGTTGATTCTTAAACAATCCTCCATTATTCTTCTCCCTGAAGAAGTGGATCCCAATCCAGGAAACGTGTCGAGTTCAGTCATAGAATAAAAATGGGAGGAGTTTGTAGAAATGAATGTGTGGGGGTGGAGATGACCATACGTTCTGGAAATGGATACATTATGTACAAATAATGATGACAAATGGAGGTTATCTGAAAGCTTTGTTCTCAATGAATTTATAACTTCATGATTCTTCTGGAATAAAGTATATGAAATGGTAATATAATATATTTTGTGTGAGTTGTGCCTCAAAACTCCTTCCATTCCATTGACACATTCTCTATATACACCCCCACACCACAGTGCCAAGAGCCTGAGCCACTGTGAGCTTCTTGTGTGCGGGGACCTGGAGAAGTGCAGACCCATCGCTGGGGTGTCTGTGCCCACCCAAGGTTCAAAGTACTGAGAGGCTGAGAGGTCTCCTGCCATGACAGAACCCAAGGCTGGAGAGACCTTCTGCTGGTGTGAGTGCCTACACCAGAGCTGAGCTTCTGGGACCTGACTTCATAGAACTGCAGACTGCCAAGTGATCTGGATCAGATTTCTGTGTACCAGGAGAGTTAGGGCAATAGATACGGCTCTTTATTCAGAAACCCACTATCCATCTACTGCACACTCTAAAAGGGACAGCTACACGTACACCACCTTCAGAAGGGCCCCAACGAAAGCTGGCCAAGACTAAGAATTAGCTACCAATACTTTATAGCCACCTCCAGGGGTACCCCTTTTGTCAGGAGCACATATGCCCGGCCACTATTGGAGCTGTATGCATGAAGTACACATGAGGACCTTTATTTTCTTGGTTTCATTGATTGCAATACTGTAACCCTGTTGTGTCCATTATAATTTGGTATAACATTGCTATGGTTATAGGGCGGCCTATAGGGCATTGCCAATCTAGTACAGCATCTGTAACCCTGTGTGCTTGCTTGTTCATTGATTTATGAAATATTTATCAGCATTGCTTTACTACATTCATCTAACCTCCTCCAGTTGCTTGGCCTACTCTCTGTGTAGTGTCATAGAGGGGCAGCTTACTAACGCATGGGTTACACGGGCTCCAATCTACAACCGGGTGTGTCAGTGGGGACCAAGCATCTCTAAGAGTCGTGGCAGAACAGAGGACCCGTCATCACCAGCGGCTCCTGCAGGGTAAGCGTTACAAAAGGAGGACAACAAATGTTACATCTAAAATATATAAAGTCGGCAAAGAAATAATATTTGAAGGGAGTGTCACATTTCCTGAACCCCAATCACATCTGTGGGGGACACTTTCTGGGAGTTAATTGTGCCCATTTTTTAAGGCTAATAGAGAGATGGTCACATAAAGGGCATGGGGGGAGCGGGGGCGGGGCATTGCCGGGGGGAGCGGGGGCGGGGCATTGCCGGGGGGAACCTATACCAATGCACAAAATGTTAAAATTTGCTGGAATTGTCAGACTAATAGCATGGCGGCTAAAATGGACCAAAGCACAAAAATACAAACATTTGGTGTGGCTGGGAGCAGTGATTTCAGTAATATTTATAGAGAACCATTAAAAATGCAAAATTCCATTACATGAAATGTCTGGGGGACACCCATGACATCATTGTCCAAATATGGTTCCTTGCATAGTTGTTCAGTGATGTCATATGGGAGACCCCGCCCCCCTTGTATATATGGGCTTTCACCTGTCATTCAGTGTGAGGGAATAGATAGGACCAGACGTGAATCGGCAAGCAGAGTTTCCATCTTTTTCCCAGTGGGCCGGCATTGGGCATCACGACTGAAGTGGATCTACATGACGGGACCATGTGATCGATGATGAATGTACATCAATGGGACTTCTGTTGATGAGTAAAGGACTTGGTAATACCTGTGTACATGTTTTCTTTGTGAATGAGTACTATGTACAGCCACCAGGCCCAGGTTGTGGGGAAGAAGCCCTTGTCCTCATCAACATGGGAAAGGGTGCTTTGCCAGGAGATCCCCCCTTGACCAGGTACCCCTCCATGTTTAGGGCATGTGGTCAGGTATGGTTCAGAGGAGGGGACCCCCCCCTTTCATTGCCTGCCTCAGGCTGCATGTTTGGTAAAGTGTTTGGTATGCATTTTTGGGGGACCCCACACTTTTGTTTTATTTTAGCCGGGGGGGTTCAACCTTAAAAACCCTACTAGACATGAAGGGCCTGCTATGAATTGCACCATTTTTTCTATCCCATACTTACACGGCCATGTAAGCAAATATCGCCATTCGTGTCATTGGTTGTCAAGGGCTTGGCTGTACCAACTCCTGACCACAGAAGAAATCAGCCATAACCCCACTACCATTTTTTTTCCAGGAAATGGCCGGATTTCACATGAAAGTGGTCCTAGCGGCTCTAGCGGCGATCCCCTCCCGCCACTCGAAGGTGTTTCTCGGGCTTACTGTTAACGCCGTAAAAAACAGACCGCCCAAAAGATGGGCAAAAAGTAGATACTATGGTGACAGATATCATAGAAGCTGAAAAATCCGTCCTTAATAGCAGGTACGGGAAAACATGGATTTGTAGGACTTTGTGTTTGAGGGAGACTTCAGTGTGGATTTACACATCTTACACCGAGAATTCAATTCGGAAACATGAATAGACAAAACAGACGGAACATTCATGATGGAATTCAGATCTCCACGTCCTATAAGAGTGGCATACCGAAGCAATATGCTGCCTAATGGTGTCACAAATACAGATGAAGGGGGCCCTCATATAGGAGTCTGGGGTCCCATAGGGCCCAGAAACATCAATATGCATTGAAATGGATCATAAGTCATAAATACGCCGAGAATTGCACCCAACGATTTCCAATATGAACCAGGCCCTATGTTAGTCAGTGAGGCATATCTACAAACAGATGATGGAAGAAGGATTCAGTCCCTTCCCATTGGTTAATAGGCCCCAGAAAAGGGACAAATGTCCCCGGAGTTCCTGTTGCAGGTGTTGGAACCCACAATTGGCATCTATAAAGCTGAAGTAGGACACATGAAATGGCATGGAGACAGAGGCATAGATGCAGCAATAGAGTCCATAGGAAATAATATGGTGTGGATGGCGTAGGTCCAGAATTATAGGGAACACTATTGGCACCGGACCTTTATAACTCCAAACCTCTTCTGGTCCTCGGGACCTATGTTGTGAGGGAGTATGAAGGGTCCCAGTGTCTCCAATCGCAGCTCATCTATATCATGTGATTAACTGTGGCTAACCACATGCCGCCCAGCCACCGCCTATAAACGGCGGCAGGGCGGCGCTCGTAGGCAAAATGACGTTTTAAAACGAACCTCCGCAAAACAGGTAGGGGGCACGCGTGAGGAGCGCGCCCGCCCTGCCTGTCCTGCGGGTGTCCACAGCGGGTGTCAGCCGCCGGGTCACGGCCGGTTTTTACCAGCCATTTTCCCGCGATGAGCTGTTATCACTGACACAGAGCAGAGCTGCATTGTTTACACACAACCTGCTCTGTGACAGTTCCCCGACAAGCTGAAGAGAGAGAGAAGAATTTCTCTCCCTCGATCAGCTCCCCCCTCCCTCCCCCCCGTCCAGCACACACCCCCCGCCCCCTAGTAAAACACTCCCCTTACACAGTAAACTCTAAATATGTTAACCCCTTCCTCCCCAGTGACATTAGTACAGTGTCAGTGGTTTTTTTTCACTGATCACTGTATTGGTGTCACTGGGGATGTCAGTGACCCCAAGTCAGTTCCCCCCCAGCGTCAAAATGTCCGCCACAGTCCCGCAGTCCCGCCATAAGTCGCTGATCGCCGCCATAAGTCCCTGATCGCCGCAATATGTCGCTGATCACCGCCATTATTAGTATAAAAAAAATTTAAAATCCCAGTATCTTTCCCGCCATTTGTAAACGCTATAACTTTCACGTAAACCAATTAATTGACACATATTGGGGTTTTTTTCAGCAAAGACATGTCGCAGAATGCATCTTGGCAGAAATTTATGACTAAATTTGATTTTTGCATTTTATTTTACTGGACATGTTTTATAGCAAAAAGTCCAAAATATTGTTTTTTTTCCCTCAAAATTCATTTATGTACCATATTGCATGACCGCGCAATTGTCCGTTAAACTAGCGCAGCGCTGTATAGCAGAAAAATGATGTAAATTGCAGTATCTATCCCATAGTTTGTAGACGCTATAACTTCACACAAAGCAATCAATATACACTTATTGGGATTTTTTTTACCAAAAACATGGAGCAGAATACATTTTGGCCTAAATTTATAACCAACTTTGAATTTACTATATATTTTTTATAGCTGAAAAGTAAAAAATATTATTTTTCTTCAAAATTTTTGGTTTTTTTTTGTTTATAGCGTGAAAAATAAAAAGTGCACAGATGATCAAATTACACCGAAAAAAAGCTCTATTTGTGTGAAAAAAAGGACATAAATTTTGTTTGGGTGTAGCATTGCATGACCGCGCAATTATCAGTTGAATTAGTGCAGCGCCGAGTAGCAAAAAGAGGCGTGGTCATTAAGGGGGGTAAATCCTCAGGAGGGGGAGGGGTTAATCACAGCTACTCACAACAAAAACATCTGAATGAATCAATTTAATTCAGTTAAATTCTTGCTTATAGCAAAGAAATTATTTGCTATAAGCAATCATAATCTGTAAAAAAAAAAAACTGATCACTTCCCCAGAGTAGTACAATGATACTGTGGTAACACTTTACTACTCTGGTCACAGGGTATTATGGGAAAAAATGTAATAAAAAATAAAGAAAATTGAATTTTTTTTTGTACTGTCACCATTCAGTGTTCCTGATCTCCACCACACCAGTTATATGATGACGCTGTACTGCACTGGTGACAGCATGGAAAAAAAAGAATTGCAAAAAAAAAGTAATTTCTTAATTTTCCAAAAAATTATAACAAACAAATTACAACTTCAAAAAAATCACCATGCCTCTTACTAAATACCTCGGATTGTCTACTTTGCAAAAAGGGGATATCTGTACTGTCCTGACATTTGGGGGGATTTGCACTGTCCTGACATTTGGGGGGATTTGTACTGTCCTGACATTTGGGGGGATTTGTACTGTCCTGACATTTGGGGGGATTTGTACTGTCCTGACATTTGGGGGGATTTGTACTGTTCTGACATTTGGGGGGGATTTGTACTGTCCTGACATTTGGGGGGATTTGTACTGTCCTGACATTTGGGGGGATTTGTACTGTTCTGACATTTGGGGGGATTTGTACCGTCCTGACATTTGGGGGGATTTGTCCCATCCTGACATTTGGGGGGATTTGTACTGTCCTGACATTTGGGGCATTTGTACTGTTCTGACATTTGGGGGGATTTGTACCGTCCTGACATTTGGGGGGATTTGTACTGTCCTGACATTTGGGGGTAATTTGTACCATCCTGACATTTTGGGGGATTTGTACTGTCCTGACATTTGGGGGGATTTGTACCGTCCTAAAATTTGGGAGGATTTGTACTGTCCTGACATTTGGGGGGATTTGTACCGTCCTGACATTTGGGGGGATTTGTACCGTCCTGACATTTGGGGGGATTTGTACCGTTCTGACATTTGGGGGGATTTGTACTGCCTGACATTTGGGGGGATTTGTACCGTCCTGACATTTGGGGGGATTTGTACTGTCCTGACATTTGGGGGGATATCTGTATTGTTCTGACATTTGGGGGGATTTGTACTGTCCTGACATTTGGGGGGATTTGTACTGTCCTGACATTTGGGGGGATTTGTACTGTCCTGACATTTGGGGGGATTTGTAAGTTTGCGAGAAGATATGTAAGTTTGGTACCTTTTTCTAGATCATTTTCATGGCCGGGCAGTTTGGCAGCAGGAGTTCATTTCAGATGGGAATTTTTGCCTTTTCATCGATGCTGCGGGATCCTTTTGTTTTTTTCAGCCATTTTGAACACGCTGGTGAGCCGAGCCTTGGCTCTAAAGGCTTCTGAGAAATATTGTGCTTCTGGAACTTTTTCCCATCAAAGTGGCTATTGAGTTATGGGGAAAAGCTTCAGTAATCGGTGTATACTCCTACGTACGGACAACAAAGGAGCATTATACGCCGCTAAGTGTCTCTCATCAAAGTCTCCGCCAGTCATTGTTTTGTGCCGATATCTGGTCTACAAATGTCTTCCACTGAATTTATGGCTAAAAGCCAAACATATTCCTGGTAAAAGTTATGTTTTGGCAGATTCTTTCTCTCGGTTCCAGATGACACATTTCCTCCATCTATTCCCAGAAGCAGACCCAACAGGCACGGTTTGTCCTTCCCACTTGTAGGACCTCATTTGAACCCGGTCACTGAAAACACAAAGCAGTCATTGGCTCCTTCAACATGGGTGGGATATCGGTCCGCCTGGTTTCTCCGGATATCGTTTTTGGAATTCTTTTTCTGAGGGTTTTGTATTTGTTATTTTGAAATTCCCTCTTGAGTAACAAATATTCATGGGCTAACATTTACAAAATCCGTTCCGAGGTTTCCTTTTTTTTTCTTCTAAGATTATACACTCCGCCTTCTTGTTTTAGCCTTTTTATTGTTCGGCTCTCGAAGGTCATAGAAAAAGTAATTCTCATACTGATTCTGGACAAGCTGTTACCCCTCAGCTGTTCACAATTACAAACTCGGTTGTTTTTTCTGATTTTGAAGCAGTTTTGCTTCGGGATGTTTTTTTCAGTTGCCCTTTTTTGCTGCTTTAAGGATTTCAGAAATAGTCTCTTCTAACAAAAATGATGACTCCGGCATACGAGTGAAAGGACCCGTCACTGGAGAGCAATCCATTAAACTACAGGAAAATCAGAAGCAGATCAGTTAGGTAAGGGTACCTGGGTTACATTACACGCCTTCCCTCGTTCCCCTATTTGTCCTGTGCAGCTTAGAAAAGACTAAAAACCTAAAAAACAGACCGGATCGCAGAGATCTGCCTTTTAGTCATGGAAATGGTTCCCCACTTACCAGATTTCAGTTTATTAGAGTCTTTTAAAATGTAATAAAAAATTGAAGTTGAACCTCAATTATCTCCACATTCCTTTAGGGCGTCCACTGAAGGATCTCAACTAGGTTTGGAAGATAAAAAGCAGGAAGATGTAAATCCAATTGTTGGAGATCATACATAAGTCCTAACACGTCTATTTGATTCATTGTAGGTGGTACAAGTGTAATCAGGATTATCGGCCCTTCCTACGTCTACTGGGCACATAAGCGGCCCCCAGAAGGGTATCTTCCACTATCTTAGGTTTAAATCCAAGTAACTTGAGAGTTTTTCGGAGTGGTAGACGGGGAATGGTTTGGTCTTATTTGTTTTTTGAAACTGGAAGATTACACTCACCGGCCACTTTATTGGGTCCTCCTGTTCAATGGCTTGGTAACACAAATTGCTAATCAGACAATCACATGGCAGCAAATCAATGCATTTAGGCATCTAGACGTGGTGAAGATGACTTGCGGAAGTTCAAACCGAGCATCAGAATGGGGAAGAAAGGGAATTTATTATTATTATACAGGATTTATGGCGCCAACAGTGTCCTCAGCGCTGTACAATATAACGGGAGACAATACAGCAACAATACAGATCAGTACAAGAGGGATAGGAGGGCCCTGATCCTGGGAGCTTACAATCTAAGAGGGAGGGGCTGATCCTGGGAGCTTACAATCTAAGAGGGAGGGCCTGATCCTGGGAGCTTACAATCTAAGAGGGAGGGCCCTGATCCTGGGAGCTTACAATCTAAGAGGGAGGGGCTGATCCTGGGAGCTTACAATCTAAGAGGGAGGGCCTGATCCTGGGAGCTTACAATCTAAGAGGGAGGGCCTGATCCTGGGAGCTTACAATCTAAGAAGGAGGTGCTGATCCTGGGAGCTTACAATCTAAGAGGGAGGGCCTGATCCTGGGAGCTTACAATCTAAGAGGGAGGCCCTGATCCTGGGAGCTTACAATCTAAGAGGGAGGCCCTGATCCTGGGAGCTTACAATCTAAGAGGGAGGCCCTGATCCTGGGAGCTTACAAGGGATTTAAGTGACTCTGAACGTGACATGGTTGTTGTTGCCAGATGGGCTGGTGTGAGTATTTCAAAAACTGCTGATCTGGGATTTTCCCGCACAACCATCTCTGGGGTTTACAGAGAATGGTCCGAAAAAGAGAAAATATCCAGTGAACAGCAGTTGTGTGGAGGAAAATGCCTTGTTGAGGTCAGAGGTCAGAGGAGAATGGGCAGACTGGTTGGAGATGATAGAAAGGCAACAGTAACTCCAATAACCCCTCGTTACAGCCAAAGTATACAGAATACCATCACTGAACGCACAACACATCCATCCTTGAAGCAGATGGGCTACAGCAGCAGAAGACCACACCGGGTGCCACTCCTGTCAGCTAAGAACAGGAAACAGAGGCTGCAACTCACACAGGATCACCAAAATTGGACAACAAAAGATTGGAAAAATGTTCTGGTCTGATGAGTCTGCAGTACATGTTTTGATTTGGAATAGAATGTGTCGTGTTCCCAATGCATTTGTGTGGATGGAAATAAAAGCTATTAGAAGGATTTTCAGCTTTATTCACTTTTGTCAACACACTGATATTAATTTGAACACAACTGTATCTGTACACCCAGAAGCTATAGGCAACAATATTAAACTATTAAAGATAGGAGCACTTGCCTAGTAATCTCTGTATTCTGGTCTGGGTTCAGCGACAGCTTTCCCATGGACAGGACCTCTCTCTCTCTCTCTCTATTTTTTAGCTCCTCCGGAACTACAAATCCCAGAAAGCTGATCCAGCGCAGGATGATGGGGAGATGATATATTTGGCTGCTTCTGGCTCTTTCTCTCGGCCCGGGGGGCTCAGACAGGATGGATGGAGGCTGCCGTTCCACAGTCCGGGATAGTGAGGCTCATCTGCTGTATCTGCATAGCTGTGTCGCAGATCTCCACGTCGGGGGTCCACGGCCGCTCACCATCCTCCAGCACTCTTCACAGCTCCTCTCTCCTCATCCACTAGAGCCGGCTGTGTGACCATCGCCTTCTCTCAGCGGAGACCCCAGGACCTGCACAGCGCCCCCTGCAGTGCCAGAGATGACATCTATACCATGATTGGTCAGAGGGCAGCTGCCCACCTACCTTTTACAAGGCTGCACAAAGACACTGCTAGCCGACATTGGATGATTCAAATCTATTAGAGAATCCTTGAATTGTTGTCCTCTCAGTTCTGTCTGCCATTCTTCTTTACTCTTCACCTTTAAAGGGCCCCAATCTGCTAGCAGAGGATACTATCCCCAACCTTTGGATGGACTATTCCATATCCACAAGTGCTCATTGTATTTAAAGGGGCGCCCCTCAATACCAACATTTCTAGAAAGGCATTCATGTGTTCCCATTGCATTGTACCAGTGGTCACAAAGGAGCTGGCTGCCTTCGTAAGTCTCGTCCACAACCAGTGCTTCCCTCCCAATAGGCACCATTGATGCACAGTGGTTATGCGCAATCTGCTGATATTATTTAACCCCTTCATGCCTGAGGGTAAAACGAATCTTAACGCCTAAGCACAATTTTGAAACTTTGACCCGTGTTAGTAAAACTGTCCGTATCATCACAACTACTTCGTACATCCGGGTGGATTACAGTTGCAAGAAAAAGTATGTGACCCCTTGGGATTACGTGGAGTTTTGCATGAATTGGGCATAAAATGTGCTCTGAATGTCATCTAAGTCACAACAATAGAAGAACACAGTCTGCTGAACATAATACTACACAAACTTTAGATGTTGCCATGGTTTAATTGCACATAACATGTAAACATTCACAGTGCAGGGAGGAAAAAGTATGTGAGGCCCTAGCTTAATGACTTCTCCCAGAGCTAACTGGAGCCAGGAGTGAGCCAACCTTGACTCCAATCAGTGTGATGATATTGGATGTGTTGCTGACACCTGTTTTGGGTTTACTGGTTTCAAGAAGCACTGTCTGATGTGAACCATGCCTCGCAGAAACGAGCTCTCAGAAGACCTACCATCAAGAATTGTTGACTTGCATGAAGCTGGAAAGGGTTACAAAAGTATCTCCAAAAGCCTTGATGTTCCTGTGTCCACGGTAAGACAGACTGTCTACAAATGGAGAAAGTTTAGCACTGTTGCTACTCTCCCTAGGCGTGGTCGTCCTGTAAAAAGGACTGCAAGAGCCCAGCGCAGAATGCTGCATGAGGTAAAGAAGACTCCCAGAGTGTCAGCTAAAGACCTACAGAAATCTCTGGCACATGCTAACATTTTTGTTGACACATCTACAATAAGGAAAACATTAAACAAGAATGGAGTACATGGGAGGACACCACGGAGGAAGCCATTGCTGTCCAAAAAGAATATTGCAGCACGTTTGAAGTTTGCAAAAGAGCACCTGGATGTTCCACAGCACTACTGGCAGAATATACTGTGGACAGATGAAACCAAGATTGAGTTGTTTGGGAAGAACACACAACACTATGTGTGGAGAAAAAAAGGCACAGCACACCAACATCAAAACCTCATCCCCACTGTGAAACATGGCGGAGGGAGCATCATGGTTTGGGGCTGCTTTGCTGCCTCAGGGCTGGACGGATTGTTGTCATTGATGGGAAAATGAATTCCAGAGTTTATCAAGACATTTTGCAGGAAAACGTACGACCATCTGTCCGCCAACTGAAGCTCCGCAGATGATGGGTGATGCAACAGGACAATGACCCAAAGCATACAAGTAATTCAACAAAACAATGGCTGCAACAGCACAGAATACGCCTTCTGGAGTGGCCCAGTCAGAGTCCTGACCTCAACCCCATTGAAATGCTGTGGCATGACCTTAAGAGAGCGATTCACACCAGACATCCCAAGAATATTGCTACACTGAAACAGTTTTGTGAAGAGGAGTGGTCCAAAATGACTCCAGATCGTTGTGCAGGTCTGATCTGCAACTACAGGAA
The DNA here is from genome assembly GCF_062004578.1 of Staurois parvus. Taxonomy (NCBI): domain Eukaryota; kingdom Metazoa; phylum Chordata; class Amphibia; order Anura; family Ranidae; genus Staurois; species Staurois parvus. The sequence goes on from NW_028318369.1 coordinate 133,068, forward strand.
ACGTTTGGTTGAGGTTATTGCTGCCAAAGGAGGGTCAACCAGTTATTAAGTCCAAAGGCTCACATACTTTTTCCTCCCTGCACTGTGAATGTTTACATGTTATGTGCAATTAAACCATGGCAACATCTACTGTTTGTGTAGTATTATGTTCAGCAGACTGTGTTCTTCTATTGTTGTGACTTAGATGACGTTCAGAGCACATTTTATGCCCAATTCATGCAAAACTCCACGTAATCCCAAGGGGTTCACATACTTTTTCTTGCAACTGTATACTGTGTCTTTTTTCAGGACCAATTGGGCGTTCATTTGGTGGTAAATGGGAATGGATAGCTCCTGAATTTTTTATTATCAAAGGAAAACTGGGCCAAAATAGTAAAAATAAATATATTTTTTTAAATTTCTCTGTGTTTCTTGCTACTACCGTAACATACTGCCAAAGAACAACCCAAAATAAATTCTCCAGCTCTTTACGATCGCAGCGATACCATATATGTGGAGGTTATTTGTTGTACCCGGAGTACGGCCCAGAAACAAGAGTGCGCATTTTGTTTTTTGTTTTCCTAAAAACACACTGACACTAACTGTCACTGATACCAATTTAAATAAAAAATAAAATCCTAACCTTTGACCTTGACCTTTGACCCTGACCTTGACCCAGACACTAACCCTGGCACTGAACTAGATCAAACCTTGATCTAGTTTTTTTTTTAATTTTTTCTTTTATTCTCTAATATTTTATTATCTTTTTTTTTACAAACTTTTTTTTTCCTCTATGCAAGGAAGGTAAGAGATACAATGTGTCTCTCTCCTCCATTCATAAGAAAAAAAAAACAAGGGGGCCGGGCTGTACAATGACTGATCACTGTGATACCCTATCAGAGGCTATCACAGCGATCATGTGACCCTGAATCGGCAGTCCCAGGTCCTGATAGTTAGAATAGGATCCGGGGCTCTCAGTGACACCGCGGTCTTTGTGCTGGGAATGCGTTGTGCGGTGCGCTCCCAGCAGAGGGACAGGTATGCAGATATGCGGCCCCACGGAAAAAGCCCGGTTCTGTGAGGACGCAGATTTGTGTGACGTCGGCAGGAAGGGGTTAAGCATTGACATCCACTTAGTGTTACCATTGCTTACTACTTGAAATTCTGTGCATCACTGACAATGGGTTGTAATCCCCCCTACTGGAGCATCACTAAGGTATTTCATACAACTGTACTAATGAATGATTTGGGCTATTGCCCCTTTTATTGTGTGCTGATTGGTATTGGGGAGCATTATTGGTCTGAACCTAGGGTGTCAGATGGGTTGAGGAGTTCAGAGGGTGAAGGCAGCACCAGAAGACAGGCACCGTCCAGCAGCTTCTAGGGGGGTGGCGCTACATTTGTGAATGCATGAAGTGGGGGATTATTCCCCTCCACAGACCCCCACAACCACTGGCCAGGGTTGTGGGGATGAAACCTTTGTTGTCATCAACATGGGGAAAAGGGTGCGTTACCAGAGGACCCTCCTGGCAAGGCGTCCCCCCATTTTGAGGGTAGGGATGAGCTTAAGGTTATGTCTGAACCCAGGCCTTGATCGAACCTCGGCCTCCCACCACAGCTCCCCCAATACTCACCTGAGCGCCTTCTTGGTCCAACGATGTGCATGAGAGCCTCGACTGCCCCTGGACTCCTTCTCCTTATTGGCTGAGACATCAGTGAAATCTATTGGCTCCCACTTCTGTCAATCACAGCCAGTGAGCCAATGAGGAGGGGGTAGGGGGTAGGGCCAAGCCATGGCTCCAGGTGTCTTATGGATGCATAGAGGAAGGCTCGGGAGTGAGCTTGCGCCAGTGCCCCCGTAGCAAGTGGCTCCCTATTGGGGACACTGGTCAAGGAGGGAGGGGCAAGGAGCGCAGGTGGGGGACCTGAGAATCAGGACTGCTCTGTACAAAACCATTACAGAACAGGTAAGTATAACATGTTTGTTATATAAAAAAAAGCGGAACCTTTCATACCCCTCTATCAACCAGAGGCATCAATGACCCTATTCACTCACATGGCCGTGGAAGCACGGGATAAACAATGTTCAGAAATGTTTTACATTCTGTCACCAGAGCAGTAAAGTGTCATCATATAACTGGTGTGGCGCTGATCAGGGACACTGTCTGGTGACAGGATATAAAAAAAAATATATGTATATATATATATATATATATATATATATATACACAGTATACTGTATACTGTATATATACACACACACACACACATATATATATATATATATATATATATATATAAATAAAATTATTATTATTATATAATTTTAATTTTATTTATTTTTTATTTTTGATAAATGTTTGCTTTTTTTTAACATACAGTGACCAAAGCAATACAATTCTTTTTTTTTTTCTACACACACACTGTTTGTGATTGGCCCTGTCTGTACCATGTGATTGCTGTAACCAATCACAGAGCTCATCACAATGGTACACAGTGGATGATATGAAACAAAGCCATTCATTGTGTACAATTGTCATATGATCTGCTGTGATAGGCCACAGTGATCACATGCTAGCGGCAGCAGGGCGGTGGACATAACAGGTGATAGATTGCACCGGAGTGTTGCCCATGGGGCTCCCACCCAGTCTATTGTAAGGGGCTCAGGATGCAGTACTAGATAATTGGGCAATGCCCTGTAGGCTGAATATAACTTTAACCGTAGCAATGTTAAACCAAATTGTAATGGATTTATTCGAGTTAAAGTATTGGCATCAACTAAATCGAGAAAATAAAGGTCCTTGTGTGCACACCATCCACACAGCCCCCATTAGTGGGTGAGCATATGTGTTTGTGATGAAAGGGTACCCCTGGAGGTGGCTATAATGTATTGGAGCCTAATTGTCAGTGTTGGGCAGCTTTTATTGGGGCCCTTCTGTAGGTGGTGTATGTGTAGCTGTCTCTTTTAGGGTGTGCAGTACATGGCTAGTGGGGTGCTGAACAAAGCAATCTCTATTGCCTTAACTGTGTTGGGATGAACACGGATGGTCAGCTCACCTCTCCTTGTACACAGAAATCTGATTCAGATCACTTGGCAATCTGCAGTTCTCTGAAGTCAGATCCTGGTGGCTCAGTGTCTCAGCTCTGGTGTAGTCACTCACACAGGAGCAGGTCTCTCCAGCATTTGATTCCAGCATGGCAGGAGAACTCTCAGTCCCTCAGTCCTTTAGTCCTTTTTTTTTTTTTTAAGTCCGCAAACGTGCAACTATAACGAAAAAACCCGTAAGTGTTCACAAAAAAAGTGCAAGTGCAAAACACCACACGAAAAAGTGCACTTAGGGGTGTGCTGTGTCCTACCCCTAAAGGGGCTTGGACCACTTACCCTGATCCCCCGGGGCACGAAGCTCCTGACGGGGACAAGGTTCCCAATTGGTCCTCCTGGCCAAAAGGCCTGGTGGACCACCGTTCCTTGTGTCCAGCCGAAGCCAGACACACAGTACTTGGTCAGGGGGCTCTCCCGAAGAAAAGCCCCCTAGGGATCAGGGGAGGAAGGAACCAAAAGGCCACACATCCTCCCCCTAGACTTCAGGGTAGGCCCGAGGACCCACACCCTCCATCCATGAAACACACACATAAGCGAAAGAAAAAGTAACAAACGTGGGAGGTGTAAATAAATAAAATAAATAAATAAATAGAAAATTAAAAAATGGTACCGTGCCAAATTGTGCACAGACCAGGCCCTGAGGCCCATAGCAAAAATTGCCCTGGACTTAGCCAAAAGACCTGGTCCTTAGGGCGCTGTGCAAAAAGAGTGAAAAACAGTGACCATGTGTCATCTTCACACCGTGGGGTCCCACACCCAAGTGTTACTAGTGACACCCCTGAGGCGACTACTCAGGGGGCACTGAGTTTGCAGACTTTTTGCGTCCTCAGCCCCTGGCCAGACCAAGGTAGATCCGTCCAAATCAGGAGGTACTGGGTCTTTCCAGTCTTCTCGGAGGAATTACTCCCGAGGCCCCAGAACGAATCATGGCGCTCCCCGGTTTCTGTCCCTCCGGTACTAGCCTTCCGGACCCTCATCATACCAGTGAGGGTACTGTACAACAGCCATCCCCGCAAAGCTAGAATGGCCGGGAGCACCCCCACTGGACCCTGATAAGAACAGATTTTTTTTTTATTAAGTCCGCAAACGTGCAACTATAACGAAAAAACCCGTAAGTGTTCACAAAAAAGTGCAAGTGCAAAACACCACACGAAAAAGTGCACTTAAGGGTGTGCTTTTGTCCTACCCCCGAAGGGGTTGGACCGTTACCCTGATCCCCCGGGGCACGAAGCTCCTGACAGGGACAAGGTTCCCATTTGGTCCTCCTGGCCAAAAGGCCTGGTGGACCACCGTTCCTTATGTCCAGCCGAAGCCGGACATCCAGTACTAGGCCAGGGGGTTCTCCCGAAGAGAAAACCCCCTAGGGACAGGGGAGGAAGGAACCATAGGGCCACACATCCTCCCCCTAGACTTCAGGGCAGGCCCGAGGACCCACACCCTCCATCCTGTGAAAAAACACACACAAAAGTAAAAAGTGACAAACGTGGGGTGAGGAAAAATAAATAAATAAATAATTAAATAAATCTATAAAAATAATAAAAAGTGTCGTGCCCAAATTGTGCACTGACCAGACCCTGAGGCCTGTAGCAAAAAAAATTGCCCAGAACTTGACCAGAAGGCCCGGTCCTAGAGGCGCAGTGCAAAAAGTGTTTAAACTCGGTGACCATGTGCTCATTCGCAACGTGGGGTCCCACACCCAAGTGCTACTCAGAGCACCCCTGAGGCGACTACTCAGGGGGCACCTAGTTTGCGGACTCTCTGCCTTCCCAGCCCCTGGCCAGACCAAGTTAGACCGTCCAAATCAGGAGGTAACTGGGTCCTTCAGACGTTCCAAAGGAGAATTACCCCCGAGGCCCCAGAACGAATCATGGCGCTCCCCGGTTTCTGTCCTCCCCGTAATAGCCATCCAGACCCCCATCATTCCAGTGAGGGTACTATACAACAACCATCCCCGCAAAGCTAGAATGGCCGGGAGCACCCCCACTGGACACTGATAAGAACAGATACTACACTTGATCTTAGCCAAAAGGCCGAGAAGCCTTTAGTCCTTGCTATGGGCACAGACACCCCAGCGATTGGACTGCACTTCTCCAGGTTCCCCCACACGAGGGGCTCACGGTGGCTCAGGCTGTTGGCATGCCGGTGTGAGTGTGTATATAGAGAAAGTGTCAATTAATCCCTGGTGCACACTAGTGCTATGTGGGAAATGCTGCAAACCTTATATGTTCTCTGCACTGCACTGCATTTTGAGATCTGCTAAGGCTGTCAATTCAAAGTTAACGACACCCCAAAAGCAGATTGCTAACGCAGTGCATTTGCCTGAACTGCAGTTCTAGTGCTGCTAAAAAGAAGGTGCCGGCACGTGTTTGGTGCAGATGCAGGGTGATTTTAACCATAAAAAATTAACGGGCTCAAATCACACCACTCTGAATAGCAAGTGATTTGTACAGGAATGCAGTGCGATTCCCATGCGGTTCGCAGTGTAAATCTAGGCAGAATGGAAGGATTTTTGAGGCACAACTCACACAAAATATATTATATTACCATTTCAGATACTTTATTCCAGAAGAATCATGAAGTTATAAATTCATTGAGAACAAAGCTTTCAGATAACCTCCATTTGTCATCATTATTTGTACATAATGTATTCATTTCCAGAACGTATGGTCATCTCCACCTCCACACATTCATTTCTACAAACTCCTCCCATTTTTATTCTATGACTGAACTCGACACGTTTCCTGGATTGGGATCCACTTCTTCAGGGAGAAGAATAATGGAGGATTGTTTAAGAATCAACACAACAAAATGTTCCAAAAATGAAGAAAACACAGAAATGTATAGATTGCTACATTTGTATACAACAATGTCAGAGTGCCCATGCTGTGGCTGCAGATACCTGGAAACCACCAGGGGAGGCGCTACACCATGATAGGAAATTCTATTGGGGGGACCAACACGGGGCCGAGGCTAGCCCCGCCCTCTAAGATGATCCTTCTCTTCCATAGAAATGCTGGAAGGAGCCCCCTTCCATAGCTATCTTGTGTAACACGGGCAAGTACTAGAAAGAGGAGAATTCTAAGATGAAAGCAGAGATAGATTCAGAACATCCATGTCCTCCATCTCTAAAGACGATTTCCAATATCTCATAGAATCCAACATCGTCTCTTCACGACTTCCCGCCCACACCAATTCTCACATTCCCCCTACATGTACCAATCACCATTGTTTTACTAGAAAAAGACTTAGGACCCCTAAACATTATATATAGTATATCTATATGTGTATATATATATATATATATATATTTTTTTTTTTTTAAGTGGAGGCTGTAGAGAATAAAATGGTGGGTGTTGCGTTTCTTTTATGTCACATAGTATTCTGAGATTTTTCAAATGCAAATTTGCGGAAAAAGTACTTTTTAATTAATTTTAATGCAAAAAACCCCACAATATATAACCCAATTTTTGGTAATATATAAAAGGAAATAAAGACCTAACATGTCACGATTTAAAAGTGTGGACGCTCGTAGAATGGCGCCAAATGACGGTACCTAAAAATCTTCATTAGTGAGGTTACCAGTTTAGAGTTACAGAGCAACATAAATTTTTCTCTCGCTATGATAGATAGATAGATAATAGATAGATAGATAGATAGATAGATAGATAGATAGATAGATAGATAATAGATAGATAGATAGATAGATAGATAATAGATAGATAGATAGATAGATAGATAGATAGATAGATAGATAGATAGATAGATAGATAATAGATAGATAATAGATAGATAGATAGATAGATAGATAGATAGATAGATAGATAGATAGATAATAGATAGATAGATAGATA
>NW_028318370.1:1940000-2017500 GCF_062004578.1 Staurois parvus
ACAAAGTGGAAGTAGGATTAGACCATTGTTCAGAGATTAGACTAAGTTCAGAGATGTGTATGGGCCATCAAGTTGTCACTGACGTCTGTAAACTATCTGTATTGCCAAGGTCATGAGCCAACAGCAACCAGAAATGGGGTTAGAGAGTCCTCAGACCGGCTGTCAGCAGCACAGTAACTGGTGAGCCTTGCTGGTCTACCCGCAGAAGAGTAGATTGTGATCAAACCTGCTCTGCTTACTTTTTTGAAAAGCATTGGTAGGCAGGTGCCTACAAATGAGCTGTTAGAGATCCTGGGCTGCCCGGGTGGGGAAGGGTTAACGCTAATTCTATGCCTCTCAGGATTTTCTAGGTACTGTCTTTCAACCTGTGATTGATATAAATAGGGGGAAGGCACTGCTCAGGGGGGACCGCATGGGAAAAACAAAGAAGTCCACCAGAGAAGTAACCACAAGCAAGTTGCTAGCACCTTGCATGGGAGCCTACCTAAAGGGACTCTTCCAGATATGGACTACTACCTGGAAAGGAATGCCTAGGCAACCTGGGACTAGTTAGAGTGAAACGGATGTGCACATTGGATTGTATTATTGCAGCGTTACTAGTAAAGTTGTTAAATATTCAAAGGGCTGGTCTAAAGTTATTGAAAAAAGGGGTGCATGGTGGTATGTGGCATATTGAAGGAGAACAGGGCCTGTAAGCACAGACTGTGGTGAAAAAGAAGAGTATGCAAGGTCATCACAAAGTTAACTCAGCAATGGATTTAATTAAAGGAATGTAGTTGGCAGGGGCAGACTGACAACTCATGGGGCCCCCGGGCAATAGGGGATCAGGGGGCCCGTGTCCTTGCCCAAACAAAAAAGCCTATGAAAGAAGAAAAAAGAAAGTGTAGCAGGGGCATCTCATGGGGCCCCCTACTGACCCCGTGCCCTTGGACAGTGCCTGAGTTTCCAAATGGTCAGTCCGCCCCTGGTAGTTGGTATGGGTAACCCTGAACTGGTGAAATGTTATAGCAGCCAGCCAGTCAGTGCAAAGTGATACCAGGTACAGGTGATGAGTCCTCTGGTAGCGAAGGAGTCGTTACTCAAAAGCAATTGGTACTGAATCTATAAATACAGAGACCCAGTGGACCCAGCCACTGGTATGGGTGAACAAGGATTTAATCAAGTGCACGCATGAGGTTTGTGCATGTTAGGACCTCATTCTGTCTGAGACAGAAGTGGCAAAGTAATGCTTTACTGGTGGAGTGGAGGCAGCAGCTCAATGGTGCCCCTTCTAAATGCCCTTCCTAGGAGATGAGTGCAGCAATATGGGATGATGTGTCAAACAAAAAGGAAGTTACATGTGGCTATGCTGCTGCACAAGGTGAGCAGCTCACCTCTAACTCTGAGTTTCACCTTGATTATGACTTTCACATCAATGCAACCCCGCCTGTTCCCAGGCATTGGCGATTGCGTTCATGAGTAAATATAACCTCACATGCAGATAGCATAGGCCCTGGCCCACATGTTCGTGAGCATCTGACAACTTGCCATGATCATGTACAGCAAGTGGCATTGCACTGTACCTTGTGCCAGAGAGAAGAAGCACCAGTTTACTCCGGGGATGCTGGAATTAAAGCAGCAGTTCCTGCTGATACATTGCGCGGCGCTGATCCCAGGATACCCACAATTCCTTCTCTTATTGGGCGAGCCACAACACTCCTGGACTTTAGCTAAAGGCAAATAAATTAAACAAAGATGGTAATAGCCAGGCAGCCAATAGCTTTAAAACTGAGACGATCTGCTATAAAAGGTATAGGTGTTGTCATGGTTCTAGCCATATACAGTATATTATGATTTATCATATTAAATAAATTATAGGAGGATGTTTAATATTGCATCTTACTTTGGGCTTTTGGAGAGAAGCACCATTTAACCCCAGGAACAGATGAGTTGAAACAGCATCCCCTAGAATAGCACTCCCTGTCTGTAATTCCTGGATATCCACAGTCTGTTCTGTCAGCTGGACTCACAGAGCACTGAGCCTTATCTGTAGAGACAAAGTGGAAATAAGAACAGATTCTATTGGGAAGGGGGGGAAAATGGGACAGTATGGTAGAAGTGTAGAGATGGGTATGGGTTATCAAACAGTCATAGATCTTCTGTGCTGCCAAAGTCAACAGCCAGCAACAATCAGGAATGGTGTTGTAGAAAGTCCTGACAGGCAGAGGAACAGCAAACAACAAATCAATAGGTAAATGCATAGTTGGACAACATTGGCGGTTAACGGCAACAGCACTGTGATTAGCTAGTCATGTTGCTGTAGACACACATGGTAGGCAAAATTTCTCTGCTTACTATTTCTTAAAGTGTTAGTGGCTTGGTAAGACACCCTTGGCTTGTACACCAAGCAGTTTAGAGTAACAGGACCAATTGTGGTTTCGACTAACACTAACTTTTTTTTGTTCTCGCTTGAGTGACACACAAGGCTCACTGCGATTCGCTTGCATGGGGCCCACCAGGATTCCTGGAGGTTGCCAAGTGGAAACCTCCAGACCTTGCCTCTGAGACACCATGGGAGAAACCAAGCCTGGCCTGACCAAAACCCAAGATCTTCACATTTAGCCTGTTCTAGATCTGAGGTACAGTCCCAACTAGGCCATGCCCAAGAGTAGATCCCCATTGGTAGAGAACACCATACCAGACTCCTTAGGAACGAAGTTTACAACCATAATGTAACAAACCATACAGGATTATGGTAGCACCCTACCTGAACAATAAGTACAGCAGTTCTCTAATCACAGTGATGAAGGGAGAGATGAGACCCACAACCTAAAAGTGGGTAGAATATGGTAATTGAATTCATCCTTGGGAGGAATGCAATCTGTTTTACCTCCCCAGTCCATATATTCCCCCTCAAGGGGGAGCTCATGTTGAGTTGGCTCCTGATTACATTGTTCCTCCCAGATGGGCCCTAGATAAGATCTGATACTCTTCCTCACCAGGCTGAAGGTTGCACACATACTAACTAAAGCATTCCTCATGCTTCCCACCAATCCTTTTTAAATAACCAAAGGAACACCAATAACCAGAGTAAGGTTGCCAAGCAAACTAGAACAGGGTACCACCTTAAAAAAGGACTATCCCAGTCACTGCTTAAATTACACTTACCACCACTCATCTTGTGGTGTCTACAAAAACTGCAACAGGGATCCCTCTATATACACATCATATTCTGCATGCTTTTATATCAGCACTGTAATGTACCCTGTGCCTGAGAGTAGAAGCACCAATTCACGCCGGGGATACTGGAATCATAACAGCAGTCTCTCCTGGCACATTCGGAAGCACTGATTCCTGGGTAGCCACAGTTCCTTCTCAGGTAAGGAGACCCGCCACACTCTTGATTTGCCTCTGTGAAAGTAAAAATGAAAATATACACACAGTATATATGCATGCATTGCGGTGTTGTAACTATTGGTTATTAGACATGGCTTTTAGTGTGCATGAAAAACACATTGCTGAAATAGGAAAACCACGCAAATGTGTCCAGATCAAGAGATGAAAAAAATAACTGATACAAAATATAAAACAAAGCTGCAAACACAAAAAGGAGATGTCCCTCTGTCAAAAATAGTGACCTGTGTTGCTCTAAACAAATGCGCAATAAACTAAGCAAATTTATTCATCAAGAAAATGCACACATGTATAAAAAGCATTGTGCATTTAAAAAAAAAAAAAAAACCCACACACTTTGTAGAGACATTCTGACAAATTTTGCAGTCTATGCCTTCCTTTCCCTTTGACACAATACCTTTAATGTTTGGAGGGAAGCACCATTTAACGCCAGGAATACTTGAATCATAGCAGCATCCTCGAGAGTGACATTCGGTGGAGCTGATGCCAGGATATCCACAGTCTGTTCTGTCTTCTGGATTAACAGAGCATTGGACCTTATCTGTGCCACAAAGGATAAAGTGAGAAAACATATGCAGATAAGCTTAGTTCCAAAAATTTTAGCATGCAGGTTCTCCACCCTCACCAATAGTACATGTCCTCAAAAGACCATCTAGCTAAAATAGTTTTCTGAAAATACCACCTCAGAACAGGTCTTAGTATGACCAGAGGACCAGTTTGAGAATGGCTGGTCTAGACCATAGGTGTTCAACCAGGGTTCCTGGAAACTAGGGTTCCTCAGAGGTTGCAAAGGATTCCTTGAGCAGTGATGGATTAACCTATCTAATTGTGCCTGCATTTTTCCAGAGCCAACATTTTGCAAAGCTAGCAGCATAACACCAATGTTCTTTGTAATAGTCTGAAGGGTTGGCATTCTTTCCACTGAGCACCACTATTAGGGGATATTGTTCTAACCGACTCCAAATGTGAAGGGCATTCTTCCTTCCTGACCATAATGTAGGGACTCCTTTTTCCCCCTACTGACCCCTAATGAAAGTTTATTCTTCCCACTGATCCCCAATATTTTGAGCATTCATCATCTCCCTGACCACCAATGTATGGGGGTCCTCCCCCAAATAAACACTAATAAAAGGGTGCTCTGCTACCAATGGCCACTAATGTAAGGGGGTCTTTCCCCATTGACCACCAATGGAAGGGGGCCTTTCTACCACTGACCACCAATGGAAGAAGACCCCTTCTCCCACTGACCAACAATGTATGGGCTATTCTCCCACAAACCACCAATATATGGGAAGGGATAACTCCCTATTCATTGTTAATTTTCTATAAAGGTTGGTTACACTGTACATGTGTCTTCCTATAGATGGGAAAGGTTCTTAAGCAAAATCTACGATTTGCCTTTACAGGTGAAACCGCAGAACAGGCAAACTAATTTACCCATTTTTTTTTGCCTTTTATGGTCTTGAATTTCTGCTCATGAATTGGCCAAGCTATTCAGCTGAGTATTGACGATTAGGAGTGAGTGGATGATTTTTTCCATTTCCTTGAAATGCAGGCCTTATTGCAAGATTTTGATGAAATGTCACCATTATAGCAAAATGCATTGCTGTCAATGAGGAGGGCAAATTAAAATGTTTATTGGTTTTTGAAGTTGTAATGAGCATAAATGGCCCCTGATGGCTACAAAAGCTCATTCTAACTGTCCTGGACGTCTGTCAAAAACTATCATGGGCTAATAAATTTAACTTGCACTGTTAAAAATGAAAAAAAAAACTCAAAAAAGGAGAAAAAAAAAAAAAAAAAAAAAAAAAAAGGAAAAAAAAAAAACTCAAAAAAAAGGAAAAAAAAGCAAAATCTGAAAAGACAGTACACCAGAAAGAAAAAAAAAATCTAAATAAAATAAAAAATACTAAAAACTATAAAAACACAAAATATATGTTCTAAATATAATAAAAAGCAGATCACTTTTTTAAAGAAAATTTTCCTTATCAGCTCAATGAGCAAAAATTGAGAGTTTACACTTTGGCAAAACTAAAATATCAAGTTCCATGTGAAATCAATTTCAACAAAATCACTCTACTCATCCCTAGTGGTGATTTAGGCATTGGTCTGAGGGAAATTTTAAAAAGCATTCTGTGCCCATTTGGTACTGTACCCTGTATGGTAGGTAAAGGTTATGTTGCTATGGATAGGAGATGGGGGTATGTTGGTGACTACACTGTTGTACCTCTCAGGGGCTTCTGAAAATAGTGGCCACCACTGCTCTGCATTGAATGTTCATAGTGAAAACTGCAGCCGATTTCAGATGCCAAAATTTAGAGCTAAATGAGCATCAGAAACAAACAGTAAGCTTTCATTTTGACCATGTTTAGCCCTGACACTGGATGAAGAAAGCATTGTTCCTGAAGAAATTTTTACGGGATCTTTTTTCCAAGATGTTGTTAAAAGGCCATGGTGCAAAATATATGTGTAGATACATATAAACAATTTGGGTCATTGGTCCTTTTTCGGTCACAAATTGCTTGGGTTTCCAGATACATCTTAGGATATTGATGTCATGAGGCTTTCCCCCTCTTAACCTGTTCAGCCAATTCTGTGGGCATATCCACCCACCTTAATACCCAGTGGCTGAAACATGCTAGGACAACATTTTGAAGTGCAACACAGCCTGATTCAATAGTAGTGCACATAGTTGCAAAATTCTGATTCCACAGTGAGGAAGATTATGGGAAATTTAGCCTAAACTCTCAATATTTCAGTGAATACAGAACAATCTTAAACATTTCTTTCCATTATCTGCAATGTATTTACTACATGTAGCACCCTCTAGGTTTAGCTAGATAGAGGCTAGAAGGCTCTGCAGGTCAGGGCTTCCCTCCCAGCCTTCAAGAAACACCGAGAACTTTCTGGAAGAGGGGCAGAGGGGAGGAGGCCCAGATCTGTATTTTTGAGGGACCTTGGCCAATCCCCTGGCAGGAAGCTGGGCATGGTAACCAAGCCGTAAAATGTGGCAGAGCCTAGGGAGCAGTGTGCAGTGCTGGATGGAAGATGGACTGAGAGGAGACTGGAGTGTGGAGCCTGGGAGGGGGCCATATGGAGGGGAGCCAACCTACAGGATGGCTGCTGGACAAAAGGATCTCCACTGTCCCAACATCTCCTAGGGAGGACAACCTGTCAGCTGGGAAGGAGCCAGCCCAATGAAAGGCTTGAAGTCAGCTTTAACCCGCTGAGCTAACAGGACAGAGTACTTCTACACCTCCTGAGCCAGACAAAAAAGGGAGAGGGCAGTCAGGTGCAAGACCCAGCTAATGTAGTTCTCATCTGGGACTACATGATTGCTAGCTGTTGGAATGCCTTGTCCAGGGATACCCTCACGGTACCTTCAGTGCAGCTGGATGAATGAAGGGGAGGATTCATCTGGGGTCTGAGGAGATAAAAGGAGTCTTCAGTGCTCCTAGACTGTTTTTGATCCACATTGTACAGCATTTGTTGCCAAGTCTGCCCTCAAGTTGAGTTCCTTGGTCATCTCATATCGCTAGACGCCCAAGTTGTTAACCTTATTTAAAACTAAAAACCAGCTCAAGGACTGTATTACTGACTCAAGTGTGCAAATGTGCAAAATGCCTGGCTGTGCAGAGTACCTGAATTTGTCTTGATATTAGCTTCTTCAATCTTAGGCCTCGTACCAATGATGAGAATATCTGATGAATGATCATTCATTTTTTGCATGCTAGTCTCATATCAAAAACAGGTTACTAAAGTTACGAAAATCCTCATGAGACAGGATGCAACTTTGGAAGTGATGTAATGTATTGCATTCTCTCACTTCTGAGTATGCGTCACTCAATTTTTTTCCCGTGCAAATACTATAATACACTAAAATAGTTTGTTCTGTTACCTTACAAGAATATTTTTTTTCCCTTGTACATTCAGATATTTTTGCATGAACTGTCGGCTCTCAAAAGCTGTGTACTAACAAATAAATTATTGGACAATTGCTCCAAATGCATTTTTCCCTTTGATTTTCTCATCGTACATACTAGGCTTAAGACTGGGATAAGGAGGGTCAGGCATACTTCAACAGTATGCAGCCGTTTATTACTGTCCAATCAGAGGGCTGAGGGTAGGTTCTTGACCAAGCTGTGTTACCACTATAGTGGAGGTTGTGGGTCTGGTTCTGCTGTGTGGATTGCAGGTAGAACAGCCCCCACTATTATATCTCAGCTGTGTATTTAGCTGCATGCCCATGCTTTTTAATAAATAGACGGCTGAACTAAAGTTATAAGTTTGCACATTTGCCTGGCTTTCCCCCTTGAGCAACCACAAAGCTGAACATACATGCTGCAATTTAAATATGCAATCATTTTTACATGTGCTACAACTGTTTAATGTATGGGCCAACTCAAACAATCCATTCAATCTTTATCCAGTCAGGTCCTTACATTACATGGTTGCGGTTTGTAAATCCAAAAACGTTTGTATTATCAGGGGCGGAATGACAACTCATGGGGCCCCCCAGGCAATAGGAGATCATGGGCCCCCTGTGTCCCTGCCCACTCAAGCTGCACCCACACAAAGCCCCACCTACATATTACACTGCCCACAATACATGCGTTTCACAGAATTTCTCTACAGTATGCTCAAAATGTTTATTACACAAAATAAAAAAAAAAAAACACACACACACCACACACCTTACATTAAAGAGCGCAGCAATGGTACATTTCAAAATGAAGGTTAATTAACTTTTCCTATTCCTCCCACTGACACCAATGATGTGGCACCATTCTTCCCACTGACACCAATGATAGGACATTATTCCTTTCACGGATATGGATAAGGCACTATTCATCCCACTGATACCAAATGATGGGGCATTATTTTTACCACTGATACCAACGATGGGGTGCTATTCCTCCCCCTAATACTAAAGATGCATGGTTTACTCCCACTGATGCCAGGACAATTTCTGATTCCAAAGACCGCAGTCCGGCCCCCAAAAACCTGAAGGACAGTAAACTGGCCCTTTGATCTAAATTTGGGGTCTCCAAACTTTCTAAACAAAGTATATTCATGTGTTAGAATGGCCCAGTCACAGTCCAGACTGAAATCCAATGGACAATCTGTGGCCAGACCTGAAAATTGCTGTTCACAGATGCTTTCCATCCAGTAACAGATCTTGAGTGATTGTGCAAAGAGGAATGGGCAGAAATGTCCCTCGGTAGATGTGCAAAGCTGGGAAAGACATCCCCAAAAAGACTTGCAGATGGAATTGCAGCCAAAAGGGGGGGTCATACAAAACACTGACTCCAGGGGGCTGAAAACAAACGGCGCCACACTTTTCACAGATTTATTGGTCACAAATGTTGAAAACCATTTCTCATTTTCCTTCCACTTGACAATTATGTGCCACTTTGTGTTGGTCAATCACATCCAATCCCAATACATACATTGTAACATGACAACATGAGGGATATTTCAGTCGTGAGGAAGACTTTCAAGCCACTGTATATACCACCGATATCTACACGAAGTGCTATTCCTTATATATACACACACCACTGATATCTGTACACTGGGTGCCATTCAGTGTACAGATATCACTGTTTTATATAGGGAATATAGAATAGAAAACTACTATTAACCCCTTGCCTACTGCGCACTTATACCCCCTTCCTGCCCAGACCAATTTTCAGCGCTGTCACACTTTGAATGACAATTGCTCGGTCATGCAACACTGTCCCCATATGAAATTTTTATCTTTTTAGACAGCTTTTTTGGTGGTATTTAATCCCCTCAGGGTTTTTATTTTTTGCTAAACTAACCAAAAAAACTGAATTTTTTTTTCAAAAAGTTTAGTTTCGGTTATAAAATTGTAAATGAGTAATTTTTCTCCTTCACTGATGTGCGCTAATGAGACTGCAGTGATGGGCACTGATAAGGCAGCACTGATGGGGACACACTGGTAGGTGGCACTGACAAACATCACTGATGGGCAATGAAGGGCAGTACTCATATGGCACCGATAGGCAGCACTGACTAGCACTGATAGGCAGCTCAGATGGGCACTGATATGTGGCATTTATGTGCACTGTTAGGCACCGATATGTGGCATTGACGGACACCGACAGCTGGCACTGATGGGGCTACACTGGTCAGTGCCCTGATGATCAGTGTAGATGTCCTCTGAGTAATGCCGATTACCGGCTCTCCTCTCAGCATGACAGCTGGTGAGGAGAGGAATGCCAATAAAAGTCATTTCCTTATTTACATGCGATCAGCTGTGATTGGACACAGCTGATCACATGACGGAGCCGACGTCTTTTGGTTCTTTCCAATGATCAATGATCCACTGTGTCCAAGGGACACAGAGCACCACCGATCGTTGGAGTACATCATGATGTCCTCCCAGAACAAGAGAACCGCTGCCCGTCTGTCATTTCTTTATATGGTGGGAGGCGGTTAAGCTGCAGTGCTGTCAGTGTCACCGGGTCGGGGGATTACACACTGATCTGCTGCAGGATACAAGGCAGGTCAGCACAATGACTCCGCTCTTCTCTGGCCGCCTGTCCTGTGGCAGGGATGTGGGACCTGACCCTCTGAGGAAACTCAGAGGAGAGGTGTCTGAAGTGCCTGCCGCGGCACTGCCCCATTGCAACACCTTTTTCCTTTTAGCAGCGGCATATCCAGAGGACGGACTGAGCCTCTCATGGGGCCCTCTAGTGACCACGGGGTGCTCCTGAATGGCAAGTCCGCCCCTAGTTGTAACACACCCATTATACTTTAGAGTCGTATACCATTGGGTGGCTAGGTGTAGTATAGTCAGGTAAATACAAGTAAATCTTTATGAAATACCTTGTGCCTGGGAATAGAAGCACCAGTTCACATTGGGGATACTGGAGTCGTAGCAGCAGTTTCGTTTGGTGCACTCGGAGGCACTTATCCCAGGATAACCACAGTCCCTTCTCTGACATGGGAGCACATTACTGCATTCCTTGTTTGTGATGTTATTCTCTGTAATGAAATAAAAAAAAAAAAAAAAAAAAAAAAAAAGTTATGATACACCTAGATCTAGAAGGACCATTAAGTAGCTTCCTTCCACAATTGCCGAGATAAGATATGGGACTCTTAGCCTGCTCCTAGGGATGCATTTACCCAGTCACATTCACACAATTTTAAAATAGGATCAATGTGCACCAGGCCAAAGTAGAAGTCATTGACTCTCACATGGTGTGTTCAGGGAAACAAGTCGTACATGCAGGTGCAAGTAACACTAATACAGAAGTGATCTGTCAAATTAAAGTAAAAAAGCCACAGTGCTACCCCAAAAATTATGTAGCTCAAAAATGTGCAGCCTAAAAAAACAAAAAAACAAAAAAAAAAAAACCCACACACGTTCAATCCTTATATCTTATACTAATAAATCTGTACAAAAAGAAAAAAAAAAAAAAAATTTATATATATATATATATATATATATATATATATATATATATATATATATATATATATATATATATATATATATATATATATATATATATATATATATACACATACATACATACACACACACACACATATACATATATATATATATATATATATATATATATACACATATATATATACACACACACACACACACACACACACATACACATACACATTGTGACATAAGGAACCAGATGCGATTTCTCCTGCGTTCAAGGACCCAGGCCGATGGGGACTACCAAAACCAGACACTCAGTACAGCTGAGCTCTGATGAAGGCGGCATGGCCTTTCGAAAGGCGTCAGCTGTACTGAGTGTCTACCCCCATGATGGGATTTGTGCTGGCTCCTCATCTCTGAAGTCCCTTTGAGGACTACATGCCCGATTTTATTCGCTGTTTGGGAGTACCATTCTTTAATAAAATTTGGTTGCTGAGGTAATGCGCAAGGTTGGTGCGCTTCTCATTTTTGTTTCACTTAACGCTCAAGGAACACTAAAAGGAAAGTCTGGGACGGTGCACTAAAGCACATATCCACTTTATTGTATAGAAAAGCAACTTAAACACCACATTGTATGCCAGTGGGGGAATAAAAGGTTCAAGCATATCGTGCTTTAGTGTGGCCTCTATGACTTTCCTGTGATATACAGCACAGGTGTGCAAACTGAGCCAGCACACATGCTTAAGGGTTGTGGTGTGCCTACCTGGAGCAGTGCTACCTTTTTCTATGTTACACCCCAAATTTACTGAAGTGTATGAAGAAGCTATCGTAGTACAACTGAGTAGCCCCTAGGGGGCAAGGTTCTGGGGGCCACAACTGGCCTGACCTGCTCACATGTAGACTCCAGAGTTTGTTTACATTTAGTGGTGAAAGGCTCCCTTTTTTGGTCACGCCGGCACATAACAGGCCCTTTGACTTCTTTGGGACCATCTCCTTGCTGGGGGGGATGAAAGTAGATGAGCCCCATAGAGGTTTGTTTGTAATGTGCAGGCATGATCTGGGAGTCTAACCACTGCTCTATAGCTCCCTCATCACCTACTCCCATGCTCAGGACTTAAAAGGCATTTCAGTTCCCCTAGAACTCCCCAATTCAGTCTCTCCTGCCATCTCCTACTGCATCTTTAGGCACTCACCCTTTCAGGGAAGCATTTCCTGCCTCATTTATACTATCTCCATCAACTGATCCCCACACAGTTCTTTGTATCACTTGCCCTTCCTTTATAGATTGAAAGCATAGGAATAATCCTTACTGTTATTGGGGAAGAAGCACCATTTGACTCCGGGAATAGATGGGTCAAAGCAGCATCCTCTGGATTGACATTCTCCAGAACTAATTCCTGGATATCCGCAGTCTGTTCTGTCAACCGGACTCACCGAGCACTGCGTCTCATCTATGAAGAATTGATAATATTATATTTGAAATAATGTTTACTGGCTGCACATAATAGTTTTCAGGTGCCTATGAGGAACTCTTAATCACATATAACTGATGAGTAATTGCAGTATAAGCATTTTTTGCACCTCTGACCTTAAAGTGTTACTAAACCCAGGACCCTGCATCCACTATATCTGGTCTCCTCGGACCCTGCATTCACTATATCCGATCTCCCAGGACCCTGCATTCACTATATCTGGTCTCCCCTGACCCTGCATTCACTATATCCGGTCTCCCAGGACCCTGCATTCACTATATCTGGTTTCCCACAGTACACAGAACATGGAAATACATTATTGTAGTAAATATAAACTGCCAATTACTTCTCATCAGCAGTATATAGCAGTCTTGTGACTCCTATCAGTGTCCAGCTGAGCACTAGTTAAAGCTTGTAGGAGGAGGAGTTCATTCTCCTCTGGCCTTGTGCTGACCACATGCACCCTCCCAAAGGAATTAAAAAAAAAAAAAAAAATCTAGCACATACTAAACTGAGCATGTGAATTGTGACCCCAAAGACTTATCAGGAGATGAGTGGAGGACAATGGAAGTAGGTGAGGATCAGAGAATACAGGATCAGCCAGCCTTTTTAAACAATGCAGAGGATTAACCCCTTAGGTTCCACAGTGAGCATTACAAGCATGCATGGCTACATATACAGACTGATTCTACTGTTGGTTTAGTAACTATCAATCCCACCTTCACTCAGATGAGATCCACCGATTGCGGTTGTGAGAGTTTTACATTCAGGTGAAAGACTCCCTCTCCTGGCCTTGCCACCACATTACAGGACCTTGGACTACTATGGGGCTATCTCCTGGCTTGGAGATATAGGTAGACAAGCCTTTTAGAAGTGGGGCTGTACTGTGCAGGCACGACCATGAAAGGGAGCCTTTTACTGTTGAATGTAAACAATGGAGGCCGCTTCTATTGGATCATGGTAAGTAGGGTAGGATTGTTTAGGTCAGGGGAGAACCAAAAGAATAGGTGCACTTCAGCTTTATAGGATGAGGAACAGGCAAACAGTTGCAGGAACTGTTGGCACTATAATATTGGTGTATTATAATAAAAATGGAAAGGATTGTGAAGCTTAGGAAAAACCTTTACTGTAGTCATTGGGGTAGAAGCACCATTTGACCCCAGGAATAGATGAGTTGAAGCAGCATCCTCTGGAATGGCATTTTTCGGCACTAATTCCTGGATATCCACAATCTGTCCTGTTAGCCGGACTCACCGAGCACCGAGCCTGGTCTATGAAGAAAAAATGGAATTATAATATTTGAAGTAGCAATTAATGTTAACAAGCTGTACATTTTTGGCGCTTATGAGGAACTGAGGAAAATTTCCTCCAAAATGTTTAAGTGTGCTCTTAGACAAAGTGTGACTATTCTTTTTGCCCCCTCGCCCTGATCTAAATGATCCCACCTCACTCAGGTAAGATTCATAAGAGTGAATGCAGGAGGATACCCAACTAGTAGAAAGTTTTTTCTGCATCTTCGTAAGTGCACCTTTAAGTCCTGGTTGGTGCATTTAGGGGATTAATATGTTTTTTGACATGGTTTCCCCTGTATGTGTGTCACTTCCCATTTAGTAGGTCGTATATACAAGAGAACAAACCTAGTCCATAGCTGTCCGGTGTGAGAAATGTACTGAGAGGACTGGTGTACTATATAGTCTGTGTCGCTGTATGTATGCTCCACCAATGAGACCTGTTACCTATGTAGCACCCTCCTAGTTTAGCTATGGTTAGAGGAGCTGTTAGCAGCTCAGGTGTAATAGCCAGTGGAGTGAAATTGTTGTCAGGGCTGAGAGACTGAAGGCCAGCCCTGGAATTTCCCCCTGCTCTGCATTTTGGAAGAGACTAGTAGAGAGAAAAAAAAAAAAAAAAAAAAAAAGTGTACCAACCTTGGGCAAGTTCCATCCAGAAAGGGAGATGGACCCTTGGTCAAGCTGATGTTTTGAAGGGGCTCTGAGGAAAAAGCCCCCCCCCCTTCGAAACGCATTAGCTTGACCAAGAGTGTATCTCCCTTCTGGATGTAACTTGCATGTGTCTCCTAACCCAGTGTTTGGTTTTGGATGTTATATGCTTTTTTTACTGCTACTCAGGTAGCATTTATGAATTGCTTACTGAGGTAATGTGCAAGGTTGGTGAGCTTTGTTTTTTGTTCTCTAATACAGTCTATTGAGCTTCCCCAGCTTCATGTTAGAGCCGCACAACCTTTGATCAGTGATGAACATTTATCATTTCGATTGGCCTTCTTCTGATCTGGGTCCCTGAGTGCAGGAGGTGTTGGATTTGTGTTAACTGGTCATTTTGGAAGAGCTTTGGAGACTGGGTGGATCTGAGGAGTGACTGGCTGCACTCTTGAGGGACCTCAGCCAATCCTCAACAGAAGGCTTGGCAAGGGGCTGGGACTTCCTTAAAGTGTAAGCCTACTCAGTGGCAGGAGTGTGGAGAGAGACAGAAGGAGAGAGGAAGATGTGAGGCAGAAGGAGGCTGCCAGGAGGCCTAGTGGGTTGGGGCCTGCCTGTGAGGCTGGAGCTAAAAAGGCAGAAAAATTGTCGCTCACTGGCCCCGAGCGAGGACTACCTGTACGGCAGGGAAGAAGCAGTCCAGTTGATAGCCCTGGTAGCAGTAGACAACCCACAAGCGGTACAGGAGAGGATCTGAGCGATTACACCTACAATCCCTGGGCGGGTAGGGGAAGGAGCACTCTGGTGGGAAACCAGGTTAACCCACTAGTGACTGTATACCCTTTTAAAAAGGAACAGGAGCCAGATCCCCTGCCCAGGAGAATCTCCAGATTGGTGGGTGAAGAGGAGTATTTCATCTAGGGTCTGGGATGGTACATCAAGGAGACACTGGCTGTCTCTCCAACAGACTGTTGCAGAATAGAAGCTTGTGATTAGTTCCAGGAAGTTTGTCCTCAGTTAATGTGTTCCATTTGGGCATCCTATAGCCCCCTTACCCTATGCCAGTTCTAAATCCCTTCAAACCACAAAACAAAAAGCTCAAGGACCAAATTTCTGACTTCGAATGCAAGCTTGTGTGGAGAATGCAGGTTGCCTGGTTGTACAGGAGTATAGGGGGACCCAAATTCATCAGCAACCCCTAAGGGAGTAGAGCTACACCTAGGACAGCCACAACAATGGACTTTATGCTTCCTAACTGATAGGAATATAACCACAAATCGGCAGCATTAACTACCTGCCGACCACAGATAGCCGAATGACGTCCTCCCAGAACGCGCTCTCCTGTGCGCCCCAGGGGGGCGCGCACCCGGCGATCTCCGTGATCGCCGTGTCCTACGGACACAGCTGATCACGTGATGTGGTAAAAGGCCAATCACAGCGGCCTTTTACCACCTGATCAGCGGTGTCCAGTGACACGCTGATCAGAGGGAAATGCAAGTGCCGGTTCTCGGCTGCACTTTCCTCACGCTGTCAGATCGTGAGGAAAGTACTGCCGAGAACCGGCAGTTGTCAGAGCGGGGATCGGCACCGATCATCAGGGCACTGATGATCAGTGCCCTGATGATCGGTGCCCAGCAGTGCCACCCGCAAGCTCCGCCCAGCAGTGTGCCCACTAGCTCCGCCCACCTGTGCCCAGCAGTGCACCCACCTGTGCCCAGCAGTGCACCCACCTGTGCCACTCTGCAGTGTCACACACCTGTGCCCAGAAGTGCCACCCACCTGTGCTTAGCAGTGCCACCCACCTGTGCCTAGCAGTGCCCACCCACCAGTGCCCAGGGGTTGTGCCAGTCAGTGCCGCCAGTCAGTGCCCAGCAGTGATGCCTATCCGTGCCGCCTATCCGTGCCGCCTATCCGTGCCGCCTATCCGTGCCGCCTATCCGTGCCGCCTATCCGTGCCGCCTATCCGTGCCGCCTATCCGTGCCGCCTATCCGTGCCGCCTATCCGTGCCGCCTATCCGTGCCGCCTATCCGTGCCGCCTATCCGTGCCGCCTATCCGTGCCGCCTATCCGTGCCGCCTCATTAGTGCCGCCTCATTAGTGCTGTCTATCAGTGTCGCCTATCCGTGACACCTCATTAGTACTGCCTATCAGTGCCCTTTAGTGCTGCCTATCAGTGCCGCCTATCAGTGCCCATCAGTGCTGCCTCATCAACGCACATCAGTGAAGGAGAAAAATTACCTGTTTGAAAAATTTTATAATAGAAACAAAGAAACTTTTTTTTTTTTTCAAATTTTTTGCGCTTTTTGTATTTATAGCGCAAAAAGTAAAGCGCCCAGTGGCGATTAAATACCACCAAAAGAAAGCTCTATTTGTGAGAAAAAAATGATCAAAATTTCATATGGGTACAATGTTGCATGACCGCGCAATTGTCAAAGTGCGGCAGCGCTGAAAGCTGAAAATTGGCCTGGTAAAGAAGGGGGTATAAGTGCCTGGTAGGCAAGTGGTTAATATGCGACAGCACAGTCAAGTGCACAGCCAAAAACATGCACTGCCAATAAGGTGTGTTATGTTGTATGCAGCCATGCATGTGAAGTATATGTACGAATAGGTTAGTGCACTTTGTTAATATTCAGTAAATGGAGTTGTTAAAGGAGAAGCTGTCCGTCATTTACTGGGAAGAGCATCATGAATTATAATGTATAGTTAATGTGCATCAAAGAACTGGGAGTCAAGTTATACAGTATGGAACCCTTTGGATTGTAAAGACAGATGTCTTGCAAAAAGTTAAATTTCATTTGTTAATCCTTGAGGTCATCAGTAACTTCGTGCCCTGGAGGGACAGAAGGAGGAGCAGCCAGATAACCATTAGGAGTGGCGAATTGGCAGTTCAGAGGCCTTGGTAGTGAGGAAACAGGTAATACTTCATGTTCCCCACAGTGACTGGGTCTCCATATTAGTACTGAACAAGGCCTGTCTAGGGACCAAGCCTGGAGGCACAAAGTGCAAGGCATGGAGTGAAATGCAGTGGCTTCCCCATGCAGCCTGTGGTGGAACATAAGGTGGTACGTTGTAAAGATGTGAATCAAGGTGGTGGAGTTATTTACCAAGTGTTACTTTTTCACAAAATGCAATGGAGTCATGAGTCGTGACAAGTAGGAACAGACCATGTCACCAGATAAAGAAATGAAGAGGAAAACAGGACACAATCCGCTGGGAAGGGTTAGATGCTGTAAGTGAATGGTGGCATTAGGCCTGAAAGTGTAGCAGCTATTGTAATACACGAGTGGCCCCAAACGAGAGGTTCAAAGGGCCACAGCTGGCCTGACTTACTCATACGCAGACCCCAGAATTTGTTTACATTGAATGAAGAAAGGCTTATATTGTGGCCATACCTGCACATTACAGGTGCTTGGACTTCTTGGAGTCCATCTCCAAGATGGGAGATGGATGTAGATGAGCTCCATAGAGGTTGGGTTGTAATGTGCTGGAGCAAACAGAACCATTCAGCACTGCTCTCTAGCTCCCTCATCAACTACCCCCATGCTCTGAACTTCAAGGCCTCTTCATCTGGATACCCAATCTCTCAGGTATCTCCTACTCCACTTTTAGGCGATTTCTGAAAACTTACCTCTTCAGGGAAGCCCATCCTGCCTCAGTTGAATTTTTATTTTCTTAATCAACTGATCTCAGTTCAGTCATCTTTGTATCGCCTGCCCTTCCCTTATATATTGTAGGCATAGCAATAACCCTTACTGTAGTTTTTTTGGAAGAAGCACCATTTGACCCCAGGGATAGATGGATCAAAGCAGCATCCTCTGGAATGGCATTCTTCGGAACTAATCCCTGGATATCCACAGTCTGTTCTGTCAGCTGGACTCACCGAGCACTGAGCCTTATCTAAGAGGAATAAATGGAAATATTTTTGAAATAGCAGCTAATAATGTCCACCTTTAGGTGATCTCCAAAAACTCACTTCTTCAGGGATGCCTATCCTGCCTCAAAACTGAATTATACTTTCATCAATTCATCCCTCCACAGTTATTACCTTTTTATATCACTTGTCCTCCCCTTTAGATTGTAAACTCACAAGTCCCACCTAATCCTTTTGTATTGTATCCATACTGTCTGCAGAAACTGTTGGTGCTATATAGACCATGTACATAATGTAAATTAGAGCATGGAAAAAACCCTTACTACAGTCATTGGAGAAGAAACACCATTTGACCCCAGGAATACATGAGTTAAAGCAGCATCCTCTGGAATGGCATTCTTTGGAACTATTCCCTAGATATCTACAGTCTATTCTGTGAGCCGGCCTCACCAAGCACTGAGCCTTATCCATGAAGAATAAATGGAAATACATTTGAACAAATAATGTTTACTAGTTGCACAAACTTTCAGGTTTGTATGAGGAACAAATTTTTCCAGCCACATATCACTTAAAAGAGTAAGTGCACTTTCAGACAGAATGCACTTTGTCCTTCTGACCTCAAGAATCCTACCTTCACCCAAATGAGATCCACCGATTTGACACCAGAGTTTGTTTACATTCAGTGGTAAAATGCTCCCTCTCCTGGCCCTGCCAGCACATAACAGGCCCTTTTATTTTTATGGGGCCATCTCTTGGCTTGGAGATAGAGGTAAACAAGCCCCTTAGAGGTGGGGTTGTACTGTGCAGGCACAACCATGAAAGGGAGCCCTTCTCCATTGAAACATGAGCTAGGGTAGGATTGTTTAGGTCAGGGGAAAACCAAAATAGGTGCACTTCTGCTTTAAGGCTGAAGCCCAGACAAACAGTTGCAGAAACTGTTAGCACTATAAAAATAGTGTATTATAATAAAAATGGAATGAATAACATAGTAAAATTCTTTACTGTAGTCATTGGGGTAGAAGCACCATTTGACCTCCGCAATGGATGAGTTGAAGCAGCATCCTCTGGAATGGCATTCTTCAGAACTAATTCCTGGATATCCACAATCTGTCCTGTCAGCTGGACTCACCGAGCACTGAGCCTTATCTATGAAGAATAATTGAAATCATATCTGAAATGGCAATTAATGTTTACAAGCTGCACAAAGTTTTTTGGCACAGATCAGATTGATGAGAGTGCATGCAGGAGGATGCATACCTGGTAGAATGTTTTTGCTGCTAAGCTGCATCTTTGTAAGTGCAACTATAAGTCCTGGTTGGTGCAAGTAGGGGGTTAATATGTTTTGTGACAGTTTCCCTGTATGTGTTATCAGGGGCATATCTGCCGCGAAGCAAACAAGGCATCTGCCTTGGGCAGCACTTTTCAGGGGGGCGGCACCACCCCCAGGCAGAAGGGACCAGTGCTCTCGCTACAAAGGGCTGTGCTTGGCCAGGGGGGTGTGCTCGGGCGGGTTCGTGTGTGGAGAGAGAACCTGTCAGCCATGGAGCCGGCTGGAGAGGGGGCTGGATGGCACATAGAGGACCGTGCATTTCTCTTTTGCTCTATGTGCCACCAGTCACCTCCCCTATCCATCTTCTGCATATGGTCAGCTCCTGTATGCTCCCCCACGGATGCCCCCCCATCCAGCACTGCAGGGGATCTGTCAGCATATGCAATCCCCAGTGCTGACAGTTCCCCCCCACCCCCCCCGAAGGGAGAGGAGAGAGAAAGCTGCCCCTCCTTCTCCCATCCTCTCCTCCTGTGTCTGCCCCACCCACAATTCCAGCCAGCCTTGTGTATTCTTTCCACCCTTACCCTACCCCCCCCCCCCTCTCTCTCTCTCTCTTTAGTTGTAGTGGCTGCAATCATTTTTTTTGTTTCAGGATTTCTTTTCAACTGGTAATCCTGCAAATAACCCATTTCCTGGCTCTTTGTGGCTACGCTTACTACTCCACTGTATCTATAGGGTAAGGGTATAAAGGTGTTCAATGTAATTCTCTGGCCACTAGATGGCACCAGAGTCATTGTAATGGGTTAGGTACAGGACCATTTGGACTAACAGGCAGTGTTAGTGCCATCGGAGCCAGTAGAGCTCCCCATAGGTAGGATGCCAGTTAAGGAAGTACATGGTGTTAATGTCAACCTTGCATCTATAGTTAGAGAGCAGCCCATACCCTACAGGGGTAGTCCAGAGTCCTGCATCCCTAGTCAGGGATGTACATAGCCCATAAAGTTCTGCTCCTCTCTTTGCCTGCTCCAAGTCAGTGGTATCCAAACTGTCAGATACGGCCCTTTGCTCACCTTTATCCAGCCATTGGGGCACTATTCCTCCCACTAATGCCAAGGAACAGGCACTCTTTCCACTGATACCAAAGATGAGACTATTCCTGCTACTAGTACCAATGACAAGACACTATTCCTTCCACGAATACCAATAATGGGGCACTATTCCTCCCCACCGATACCAACAGGTTGGGCACTTTCCTTCCACTGACCGCAGTAATTATTTTTATTCCCACTGACCAAACCCAAGGCATTTTCTACTCCCACTGGCCACAGCCCACCTATAGCTATAGGGGCCTGGCCAATTAGCAATTCCTGCTTACTGATCTGGAGTGTCACGATAGGAGTTCTCTGCCAGCCCAGTTATTAATCCCCAGGTATAAATTCCTTGTTCCTAGTCCCTCCTGGCCATAGGAAGAGCTTCCTCCAAATAGTATTCACTCCTGTGTGCCAAAGGCCCTGTCAGAGCCTGGAATCGAACCTGGGTCTTCTGCAGTGAGAGACAGTGTTTCTTCTTACTGAGCCACCTGGAATGCTGGACAGCTCCCTTGACAATTCTTTGGATGATCCTGCCTTAGCCCTGTTTTGCCTTGAACCTTGAACTCCTTGCTCCTCCCATGAATGTCCTATAAAAGCCATGTCTCTGCACTTCCTGGTTGCCAGATTATTGTGCCTTACCAGCCAATATTCCGCTTACTGTTCCTGCTGCTGTCTTCATCTACGTTACCGACCTTTGGCTTGCTACTGACTACAATTCTGCCTCATCCTATCTACTACCATTAGTGACTGACCCTTGGCTTGTGACTGACTCCGCTTCTGTTTGATCCCTGAACTGTTTGATCCGCTTTTGGTTTCCAGCCTACTCATTCCCTGGTGGGGTGATCCTGAGATCTGCGACCTGGCATTCACACGCAGCCAAATCCATCTCCACCATTAGTAGCTCTGGGGAAGACCGGTGGATGCTTAGACCCCGCACCTCAGGTGAGCCTGCATCATTCCCAGGGTGGGCCGCTGGTGTACCAATCCTGCTGGTTTCAGGTAAGCCTTACAACTGCTGTAGCAACTGGTCTCTGAACCTGACCCAGACCGTGACAGGCCCCTAGCTGTAATTAACTCGTCCCCTGCACAAAAGGTCCCAAATTCAGTTAGTGTATACATCCCTAATTAGTGCCTTACTTTTGTATTAATGTATTCCCCCCACTAATTATCCTGCCCAACCAGTCCTTCCTGTGTACAGCCACAAATTAAATTACTGTAGTTCCATTCTCTTCATAGTCACCTGCTAATGACCCCCCTCCGCCTCTCTTCCTGCTTAGGGGGTTTAAGAGGCCAGTACTGGTCTCTCTTGTTGTGCCATTCTGCTGGGCAACCACTGAGGGGTCCAGCTGGACTCTATTGGCCCCCCGGCTCTGCCTGAGCTCCATTGGAGGAAGGGGGATCCCAGAAGCTACATCAGCCCTGCCTGGAACGCTGTCAGCTCTGCCTGAGACTATCGCATCAGCTTTGCGTGAGTGTATGATCTCCTTGTACTATCTGACTGCTTATGAACTGCCTCTTGGATTACAAATTGCTGTAGAGCCTTTAACTTTGCCCACCGGGGCTGGATTACAAGTATTTTGGACTCTCTCCCTGCACTACTCCCCATTGAGTGACTGTTGTCTGTTTTAATAAAGCTTTAAATGTTTGCCGTCTGCCTTGTGTGTTCTGTCCCGCTTACCCTCCGTTACACCATCCTGCCTCAGATGAATTTTATTTTCTTCATCAACTGATCTCACCTCAGTCATCTTTGTATCGCCTGCCCTTCCCTTATATATTGTAGGCATAGCAATAACCCTTACTGTAGTTTTTTTGGAAGAAGCACCATTTGACCCCAGGGATAGATGGATCAAAGCAGCATCCTCTGGAATGGCATTCTTCGGAACTAATCCCTGGATATCCACAGTCTGTTCTGTCAGCTGGACTCACCGAGCACTGAGCCTTATCTAGGAGGAATAAATGGAAATATTATATTTGAAATGATGTTCTCTGGCTCTCCTACCATGTCCACCTTTAGGTGATCTCTGAAAACTCACCTCTTCAGGGATGCCCATCCTGCCTCAAAACTGAATTATACTTTCTTCATCAATTCATCCCTCAACAGTTATTACCTTTTTATATCACTTGTCCTCCCTTTTAGAATGTAAACTCACAAGTCCCACCTAATCCTTTTGTATTGTATCCATACTGTCTGCAGAAACTGTTGGTGCTATATAGACCATGTATATAATGTACATTAGAGCTTGGAAAAAACCCTTACTACAGTCATTGAAGAAACACCATTTGACCCCAGGAATACATGAGTTAAAGCAGCATCCTCTGGAATGGCATTCTTTGGAACTAATCCCTAGATATCTACAGTCTA
Source organism: Staurois parvus (assembly GCF_062004578.1). Lineage (NCBI taxonomy): Eukaryota > Metazoa > Chordata > Amphibia > Anura > Ranidae > Staurois > Staurois parvus. The sequence continues at coordinate 1,962,826 of NW_028318370.1, forward strand.
TTCTGTCAGCCGGACTCACCAAGCACTGAGCCTTATCCATGAAGAATAAATGGAAATATATTTGAACAAATAATGTTTACTAGTTGCACAAACTTTCAGGTTTGTATGAGGAACAAAATTTTTCCAGCCACGTGTCACTTTAAAAAAAAAAATAAAATAATAAGTGCACTTTCAGACAGAATGCACTTTGTCCTTCTGACCTCAAGAATCCTACCTTCACTCAAATGAGATCCACTGATTTGACACCAGAGTTTGTTTACATTCAATGGTAAAATGCTCCCTCTCCTGGCCCTGCCAGCACATAACAAGCCCTTTTATTTTTATGGGGCCATCGCCTGGCTTGGAGATAGAGGTAAACAAGCCCCTTAGAGGTGGGGCTGTACTGTGCAGGCACAACCATGAAAGGGAGCCCTTCTCCATTGAAACATGGGCTAGGGTAGGATTGTTTAGGTCAGGGGAAAACCAAAATAGGTGCACTTCTGCTTTAAGGCTGAAGCCCAGACAAACAGTTGCAGAAACTGTTAGCACTATAAAAATAGTGTATTATAATAAAAATGGAATGAATAACATAGTAAAATTCTTTACTGTAGTCATTGGGGTAGAAGCACCATTTGACCTCCGCAATGGATGAGTTGAAGCAGCATCCTCTGGAATGGCATTCTTCAGAACTAATTCCTGGATATCCACAATCTGTCCTGTCAGCTGGACTCACCGAGCACTGAGCCTGATCTATGAAGAATAATTGAAATCATATCTGAAATGGCAATTAATGTTTACAGGCTGCACAAAGTTTTTTGGCGCAGATCAGATTGATGAGAGTGCATGCAGGAGGTTGCCTAGCTGGTAGAATGTTTTTGCTGCTAAGCTGCATCTTTGTAAGTGCACCTATAAGTCCTGGTTGGTGCAAGTAGGGGGTTAATATGTTTTGTGACAGTTTCCCTGTATGTGTTACCAGGGGCATATTTGCCGAGAGGCAAACAAGGAATCTGCCTTGGGCGGCACTTTTCAGGGGGGGCGGCACCACCCCCAGGCAGAAGGGACCAGTGCTGTCCCTACAAAGGGCTGTGCTTGGCCAGGGGGGGCGTGCTCGGGCGGGTTTGTGTGTGGAGACAGAACCTGTCAGCCATGGAGCCGGCTGGAGAGGGGGCTGGGCGGCACATAGAGGACCGTTCATTTCTCTTTTGCTCTATGTGCCGCCAGTCACCTCCCCTATCCATCTCCTGCATACGGTCAGCTCCTGTATGCTCCCCCACGGACGCCCCCCCCCCCCTCCAGCACTGCAGGGGATCTGTCAGCATATGTAGTCCCCAGTGCTGGACAGTCCCCCCCCCCCCCCCCCCCACAGATGGGAGGAGAGAGAAAGCTGCCCCTCCTTCTCCCATCCTCTCCTTCTGTGTCTGCCCCACCCACACTTCCAGCCAGCCTTGTGTATTCTTTCCACCCTCTCCCTCCCCCCCTCCCTCTCTTTAGTTGTAGTGGCTGCAATAATTTTTTTTGTTTCAGGATTTCTTTTCAACTGGTAATCCTGCAAATAACCCATTTCCTGGCTCTGTGGCTACGCTTATTACTCCACTGTATCTATAGGGTAAGGGCATAAATGTGCTCAATGTAATTCTCTGACCGCTAGATGACACCAGAGTCATTGTAATGGGTTAGGTACAGGACCATTTGGACTAACAGGCAGTGTTAGTGCCATAGGAGCTCCCCATAGGTAGGATGCCAGTTAAGGAAGTACATGGTGTTAATGTCAACCTTGCATCTATAGTTAGAGAGCAGCCCATACCCTACAGGGGTAGTCCAGAGTACTGCATCCCTAGTCAGGGATGTACATAGCCCATAAAGTTCTGCTCCTTTCTTTGCCTGCCCCAAGTCAGTGGTCTCCAAACTGTCAGATACGGCCCTTTGCTCACCTTTATCCAGCCATTGGGGCACTATTCCTCCCACTAATGCCAAGGAACAGGCACTCTTTCCACTGATACCAAAGATGAGACTATTCCTGCTACTAGTACCAATGACAAGACACTATTCCTACCACGAATACCAATAATGGGGCACTATTCCTCCCCACCGATACCAACAGGTTGGGCACTTTCCTTCCACAGACCACAGTAATTATTTTTATTCCCACTGACCAAACCCAAGGCATTTTCTACTCCCACTGGCCACAGCCCACCTATAGCTATAGGGGCCTGGCCAATTAGCAATTCCTGCTTACTGATCTGGAGTGTCACGATAGGAGTTCTCTGCCAGCCCAGTTATTAATCCCCAGGTATAAATTCCTTGTTCCTAATCCCTCCTGGCCATAGGAAGAGCTTCCTCCAAATAGTATTCACTCCTGTGTGCCAAAGGCCCCTAGCTGTAATTAACTCGCCCCTCCACAAAAGGTCCCAAATTCAGTTGGTGTATACATCCCCAATTCGTGCCTTACTTTTGTATTAATGTATTCCCCCCCACTAATTATCCTTCCCAACCAGTCCTTCCTGTGTACAGCCACAAATTAAATTACTGTAGTTGCATTCTCTTCATTGTCACCTGCTAATGACCCCCCTCCGCCTCTCTTCCTGCTTAGGGGGTTTAAGAGGCCAGTACTGGTCTCTCTTGTTGTGCCATTCTGCTGGGCAACCACTGAGGGGTCCAGCTGGACTCTATTGGCCCCCCGGCTCTGCCTGAGCTCCATTGGAGGAAGGGGGATCCCAGAAGCTACATCAGCCCTGCCTGGAACGCTGTCAGCTCTGCCTGAGACTATCGCATCAGCTTTGCGTGAGTGTATGATCTCCTTGTACTATCTGACTGCTTATGAACTGCCTCTTGGATTACAAATTGCTGTAGAGCCTTTAACTTTGCCCACCGGGGCTGGATTACAAGTATTTTGGACTCTCTCCCTGCACTACTCCCCATTGAGTGACTGTTGTCTGTTTTAATAAAGCTTTAAGTGTTTGCCGTCTGCCTTGTGTGTTCTGTCCCGCTTACCCTCCGTTACACCATCCTGCCTCAGATGAATTTTATTTTCTTCATCAACTGATCTCACCTCAGTCATCTTTGTATCGCCTGCCCTTCCCTTATAGATTGTAGGCATAGCAATAACCCTTACTGTGGTTTTTTTGGAAGAAGCACCATTTGACACCGGGGATAGATGGATCAAAGCAGCATCCTCTGGAATGGCATTCTTCGGAACTAATCCCTGGATATCCACAGTCTGTTCTGTCAGCTGGACTTACCAAGCACTGAGCCTTATCTATGAAGAATAAATAGAAATATTATATTTGAAATGATGTTCTCTGGCTCTCCTACCATGTCCACCTTTAGGTGATCTCCGAAAACTCACCTCTTCAGGGATGCCTATCCTGCCTCAAAACTGAATTATACTTTCATCAATTCATCCCTCCACAGTTATTACCTTTTTATATCACTTGTCCTCCCTTTTAGATTGTAAACTCACAAATCCCACCTAATCCTTATGAATTGTATCCATACTGTCTGCAGAAACTGTTGGTGCTATATAGACCATGTATATAATGTAAGTTAGAGCTTGGGAAAAACCCTTACTACAGTCATTGGAGAAGAAACACCATTTGACCCCGGGAATACATGAGTTAAAGCAGCATCCTCTGGAATGGCATTCTTTGGAACTAATCCCTAGATATCTACAGTCTAGTCTGTCAGCTGGACTCACCAAGCACTGAGCCTTATCCATGAAGAATAAATGGAAATACATTTGAACAAATAATGTTTACTAGTTGCACAAACTTTCAGGTTTGTATGAGGAACAAATTTTTCCAGCCACATATCACTTAAAAGAGTAAGTGCACTTTCAGACAGAATGCACCTTGTCCTTCTGACCTCAAGAATCCTACCTTCACCCAAATGAGATCCACTGATTTGACACCAGAGTGTTTACATTCAATGGTAAAATGCTCCCTCTCCTGGCCCTGCCACCACATAACAAGCCCTTTTATTTTTATGGGGCCATCCCCTGGCTTGGAGATAGAGGTAGACAAGCCCCTTAGAGGTGGGGTTGTACTGTGCAGGCACAACCATGAAAGGGAGTCCTTCTCCATTGAATGCAAATATTGGGTAGGGTAGGATTGTTTAGGTCAGGGGAAAACCAAAATAGGTGCACTTCTGCTTTAAGGTTGAAGCCCAGACAAACAGTTGCAGAAACTGTTAGCACTATAAAAATAGTGTATTGTAGCAATATGTTATATGCTGTGTATGGCCTCTAGGGGTCTCACTACTTAGATACTGGTACAACTGTATTATTGCCTCTCTTTGGTTGTAGTTCTTAGGATATACACATGTATAATGGCAGCTTTGAGCATCTATTAAAATGTCTGCTACGAACTACAGTGTGTGAGCATCTGAGCAGGATCGACTAACAGAACATGGTGGCAGCTGGGCACTGGACCTCTGAATAGCAAGTCTTCTGTCTACAAATACAGATTGTGTGACACTAGAACTGTACAGAGAATCAGCAACTGTAAGTACAGAGTCCCTATCAGACTGCACTATGGAGAGTGGCCTGAAACCCCCTCAGAGACTGGATGTCACTTCTTCCAATCTCTCACAGACATGGAGACACTGGAAGGAAGAGTTTACTCTGTATGTGGACCTGACAGTGGCACCCAGAGATGAACAGAGGGAAGTAAAGCTGTTTTATTACTTGATTGGGGAAAAAGGCAGAGAACTAGCCGAGACCCTGCTCACAGACAGCATGGCACTGACAGACATACTGCAAGCATTTGATAAGCACTGTGACCCCAAAAAGAATGAGACGGCGGAGAGATACAAGTTCTTCTCAAGGAATCAGGAGATTGGGGACAGTGTGGACAGATATGTGACAGAGCTGAGGAGACTGGCTGCAACCTGTGGATTTGGGGACATCAGGGACTCCCTTATCCGAGACAGGATAGTGTGTGGCATCAGAGACTCTCACCTCAGAGAAAGATTACTGAGGGAGGAAGAGCTGGCTTTGGAGAAATGTATACAAATCTGCAGGGCTGCTGAGCTGACGAAAGACAGGCTGAAGATGATGGAGGGCACCAGTGATGCCTCAGTACATGCAGTATCTGTAAAAGGCAGAGCAAGGCCCAGGCTCCCTGTGAGCTCAGTCCAGTGTAAATACTGTGGCAAAAGACATGAAAGAGACAACAAGAAATGTCCAGCGTATGGGGAGTCCTGCAGGACTTGTGGCAAGATGAACCACTTTTCAGCTGTGTGCAGATTCAAAACCAGCAAACAGTACAGACAAGTCCACACAGTGACCCAGGACACAGACGAGGACAGCACAGAGGGCATCACATGGCTGCAGTCTGCAACAGAGAACGTCAATGTAGTCAAACAGCCAGTAGCCAATGATGCAAAGCAGCTCTTTGCCATATTTATGGTGGATGAACAGCCCATAAGATTTCAGCTGGATTGTGGAGCAAGCTGCAATGTCATTCCATTTACTCTGCTTAACAAACAGGTTCCCATTGAGCCCACTGATAAGGTACTGGTCATGTACAACAAAAGTGTTCTGAAACCCATGGGAACATGCAAGCTAAATTTAAGAAATCCACGTAACAGAAAGAGCTACAGAGTGGAGTTTACTGTGTTGCAGGAGGACGATCACATTCCTTTGCTGGGAGTTAAAGCAGTTCAGGCTATGGACTTAATAAAGGTGCAGTCCCATAACATCATGGCTCTAGGATTTTGAGTATTCTCAGAAACTTCCAAACAGGCAGAATACATTTTGGATTTTCACCACATAAAAACAGAGTATGCCGATTTATTTGAAGGTGATGGGTGCCTGGAAGGTAAATACAAACTAGAAATTGATCATACAATACAGCCTACCAGACTGCCTACAAGAAGAGTACCTGTAGCCTTAATGCAACCGCTTAAAGAGGAACTGCAGGATCTGCACAGCAGAGGTATGATAGCACCAGTACAGGAAAGCACAGACTGGATAAGCAGTTTGGTGGTAGTGAAAAAACCATCAGGCAAGTTAAGAATATGCATTGATCCTAAGCCACTGAACAAGGCCCTGAAAAGAAATCACTATCCAATGCCAATAATAGAAGATATTCTACCAGATCTATCAAAGGCTAAAATATTTTCAGTATGTGATGTGAAAAATGGGTTCTGGCACGTGGAACTGGATAAAGAATCAAGTTTATTAACAGCATTTTCTTCCCCATTTGGACGCTATAAGTGGCTGAGAATGCCAATGGGATTAAGCCCGGCTCCAGAAGTGTTCCAACAAAAATTGATGCAAGCTTTGGAAGGACTGTCTGGAGTAAAAATAATAGCAGACGATATACTACTAGTTGGGGAAGGTGATGATCTAGAATCCGCAACAAATGATCACGATAAAAAGATGATACAATTCTTAGACAGATGCAGAAAAAAACAAATCAAACTGAACCTGGCAAAATTCAAACTAAAAATGACAGAAGTACCATATATTGGACATCTTCTTACCTCAAATGGTGTTAAAGTCGATCCAGAGAAGGTGAGGGCAATACAGGACATGCCGACACCTACAGATATACGTGGAGTACAACGATTCCTGGGCATGGTGAATTATCTTTCCAAATTTTGCAAGCATTGATCAGACATGTGTGAGCCACTGAGACAGCTAACTCACAAAGACGTACTCTGGGAATGGACAGAAAGCCATGAAACTGCTTTTCAGTCAGTGAAAAATGCTATTGCAGACGCAGCAACGCTAAAATATTTTGATCCAGATCAAGCAGTGGTAGTACAATGTGATGCCTCAGAAACCGGCCTTGGAGCCACACTAATGCAGGATAAACAGCCAATCACATATGCAAGCAGACCGTTAACTCTAACAGAGCAAGGATATGCTCAAATCGAGAAGGAACTACTAGCGGTAGTATTTGGGTTAGAGAAATTTCACCAGTACACCTACGGTCGACAAGTGGTGGTGCATTCAGATCACAAGCCTTTAGAAGTATTACAAAGAAGCCACTACTGAATGCCCCAAAAAGACTGCAGCGTATGCTGTTAAGGCTTCAGAAATATGATTTTAACATTTGTTACTGTCCAGGGAAGGATTTACTGATTGCAGATGCCCTAAGCAGAGCTTACTTACCCATCACAAATGAAGAAAAAGACATTGAAAGCATCAATATGTGTGAATATCTGTCTGTCTCAAAAGACAGACTGAAACAAATACAGACCTGCACAACGGAAGATAAAAAACTCTACAGAGCCTAAAGACTGTCATCTTGAAGGGATGGCCAAAACACAAGCAGCATGCTCCAATGGAGGTTTCTCCATTTTTTCATATAAGAGATGAACTCTCTGTGCAGCATGGAATCATCTTTAATGGAGAAAGAGCTGTCATACCAAAAAACCCTTAGAAGAGACATTATAGAAAGATTGCACTCGACTCACTTAGGTATAGAAGGATGTCTACGTCGTGCACGAGAATATGTTTATTGGCCCGGAATGAATGACCACATAAAAAACTTTATAGCACAGTGTGAAATATGTGCATCGTGCAATGATAAAGCAACCGAAAGAGACATTGCAACCACATCCAATTCCAAACAGACCATGGTCAAAAGTAGGAACAGATCTGTTCACGTGGAACGACAAGGAATATCTGGTAACTGTGGACTATTTTTCCAACTTCTGGGAGATAGACTACTTACAGGACACAAGGGCCAAAACAGTAATTAAAAAACTCAAGGCCCATTTTGCCAGATATGGCATTCCGGATATTGTGTTCTCTGACAACGCTGCTCAATTTACATCGGAAGAATTCAAAAAATTCAGGGAGAGGTGGGAATTTGAGCACCAGACATCATCTCCTGGATATCCACAGAGTAATGGTAAAGCGGAGTCAGCAGTAAAAACAGCCAAAAGACTCATGCAAAAGGCAAAACAGGCAGGTACAGAGATATACCTGTCTATACTGGACCACAGAAACACACCCACACAAGGCCTAGACACCAGTCCAGCACAGCGGCTTATGAGTAGACGTACAAGGACTCTCCTACCAACTGCAGGTCAACTACTAAAGCCAAAGCTTGTGGGCAATGTTAAAGCCAAACTAACGAAGAATCAAGATAGGCAAGCTTTCTATTATAATAAATCTGCAAAAGATCTGCCTGTTCACCAGCGCAATGAAAATGTACGGATTCAGCCAATAGGCAAATATGACAAACACTGGAAAAAAGCGAAGGTTGTACAGAAATTGGGACCACGGTCCTATGAAATTATAACAGAGGAAGGAAGAAGATGGAGGAGAAATCGGAGACATCTGAGAAAAACACAAGAAGGAGATGATACAGGGCCCTGGGAACAGTATATGGACACTCAAAGCGATGAGACTATGAATACCAGCAACAAAGAAACAGGGACTGCTGAGGAGCATAGGGAGGTCTCTAGGCAGAGAGACAGTCCCAGAAAATAGACTGCCAGAATCAGAAGAACACCAAGATTTCTGTGAAGAAACCTCATATGTTACGCGAGCTGGCAGAACAATCAGAAAGCCGGCTCACCTCAAGGATATCTAACTTATAGCTATGTTCTACTTCACCATTTTGTGTTTGTTATATTTCATTGTTCTTTTATTTAAAAGAGAAAGGATGTAGCAATATGTTATATGCTGTGTATGGCCTCTAGGGGTCTCACTACTTAGATACTGGTACAACTGTGTTATTGCCTCTCTTTGGTTGTAGTTCTTAGGATATACACATGTATAATGGCAGCTTTGAGCATCTATTAAAATGTCTGCTATGAACTACAGTGTGTGAGCATCTGAGCAGGATCGACTAACAGAACATGTATTATAATAAAAATGGTATGAATAGCATAGTAAAATTCTTTACTGTAGTCATTGGGGTAGAAGCACCATTTGACCTCCGCAATGGATGAGTTGAAGCAGCATCCTCTGGAATGGCATTCTTCAGAACTAATTCCTGGATATCCACAATCTGTCCTGTCAGCTGGACTCACCGAGCACTGAGCCTTATCTATGAAGAACAATTGAAATTATATCTGCAATGGCAATTAATGTTTACAGGCTGCACAAAGTTTTTTGGCGCAGATGAGATTGATGAGAGTGCATGCAGGAGGGTGCCTACCGGGTAGAATGTTTTTGCTGCTAAGCTGCATCTTTTTTAAGTGCAACTATAAGTCCTGGTTGGTGCAAGTAGGGGGTTAATATGTTTTGTGACAGTTTCCCTGTATGTGTTACCAGGGGCATATCTGCCGCGAGGCAAACAAGGCATCTGCCTTGGGCAGCACTTTTCAGGGGGGCGGCACCGCCCCCAGGCAGAAGGGACCAGTGCTGTCGCTACAAAGGGCTGTGCTTGGCCAGGGGGGGCATGCTCGGGTGGCTTCGTGTGTGTTCTCGGCGGCAAGGATGTGTGAGGAGACAGAACCTGTCAGCCATGGAGCCGGCTGGAGAGGGGGCCGGGCGGCACATAGAGGACCGTGCATTTCTCTTTTGCTCTGTGCCGCCAGTCACCTCCCCTAGCATATGGTCAGCTTCTGTATGCTCCCCCACAGATGCCCCCCCCCCTCCAGCACTGCAGGGGATCTGTCAGCATATGCAGTCCCCAGTGCTGACAGTTCCCCTCCCCCTCCCCCAGATGGGAGAGGAGAGAGAAAGCTGCCCCTCCTTCTCCCGTCCTCTCCTCCTGTGTCTGCCCCACCCACACTTCCAGCCAGCCTTGTGTATTCTTTCCACCCTCTCCCTCCCCCCCTCTCCTTAGTTGTAGTGGCTGCAATCATTTTTTTTGTTTCAGGATTTCTTTTCAACTGGTAATCCTGCAACTAACCCATTTCCTGGCTCTGTGGCTACACTTACTACTCCACTGTATCTATAGGGTAAGGGCATAAACGTGCTCAATGTAATTCTCTGGCCACTAGATGGCTCCAGAGTCATTGTAATGGGTTAGGTACAGGACCATTTGGACTAACAGGCAGTGTTAGTGCCATTGGAGCCAGTAGAGCTCCCCATAGGTAGGATGCCAGTTAAGGAAGTACATGGTGTTAATGTCAACCTTGCATCTATAGTTAGAGAGCAGCCCATACCCTACAGGGGTAGTCCAGAGTCCTGCATCCCTAGTCAGGGATGTACATAGCCCATAATGTTCTGCTCCTCTCTTTGCCTGCCCCAAGTCAGTGGTATCCAAACTGTCAGATACGGCCCTTTGCTCACCTTTATCCAGCCATTGGGGCACTATTCCTCCCACCGACACCAACACTGTGGCACTTCTCCCACTAATGCCAAGGAACAGGCACTCTTTCCACGGATACCAAATATGAGACTATTCCTGCTACTAGTACCAATGACAAGACACTATTCCTACCACTAATACCAATAATGGGGCACTATTCCTCCCCACCGATACCAACAGGTTGGGCACTTTCCTTCCACTGACCACAGTAATTATTTTTATTCCCACTGACCAAGCCTAAGGCATTTTCTACTCCCACTGGCCACAGCCCACCAATAGCTATAGGGGCCCAGCCAATTATCAATTCCTGCTTACTGATCTGGAGTGTCGCGATACGAGTTCTCTGCCAGCCCAGTTATTAATCCCCAGGTATTAATTCCTTGTTCCTAATCCCTCCTGGCCATAGGAAGAGCTTCCTCCAAATAGTATTCACTCCTGTGTGCCAAAGGCCCCTAGCTGTAATTAACTCGCCCCTCCACAAAAGGTCCCAATTTCAATTAGTGTATACATCCCTAATTTGTGCCTTACTTTTGGATTAATGTATTCCCCCCACATTAATTATCCTGCCCAACCAGTCCTTTCTGTGTACAGCCACAAATTAAATTACTGTAGTTGCATTCTCTTCATTGTCACCTGCTAATGACCCCCCTCCGCCTCTCTTCCTGCTTAGGGGGTTTAAGAGGCCAGTACTGGTCTCTCTTGTTGTGCCATTCTGCTGGGCAACCACTGATGGGTCCTGCTGGACTCTATTGGCCCCCCGGCTCTGCCTGAGCTCCATTGGAGGAAGGGGGATCCCAGAAGCTACATTAGCCCTGCCTGAGACTATCGCATCAGCTTTGCGTGAGTGTATGCTCCCCTTGTGCTATCTGACTGCTCTTGGATTACAAATTGCTGTAGAACCTTTAACTTTGCCCACCGGGGCTGGATTACAAGTATTTTGGACTCTCTCCCTGCACTACTCCCCATTGAGTGACTGTTGTCTGTTTTAATAAAGCTTTAAGTGTTTGCCATCTGCCTTGTGTATTCTGTCCCGCTTACCCTCCGTTCCACCATCCTGCCTCAGTTGAATTTTATTTTCTTCATCAACTGATCTCACCTCAGTCATCTTTTTATCACTTGCCCTTCCCTTATAGATTGTAGGCATAGCAATAACCCTTACTGTAGTTTTTTTGGAAGAAGCACCATTTGACCTCGGGGATAGATGGATCAAAGCAGCATCCTCTGGAATGGCATTCTTTGGAACTAATCCCTGGATATCCACAGTCTGTTCTGTCAGCCGGACTCACCGAGCACTGAGCCTTATCTAGGAGGAATAAATGGAAATTATATTTGAAATGATGTTCTCTGGCTCTCCTACCATGTCCACCTTTAGGTGATCTCCGAAAACTCACCTCTTCAGGGATGCCTATCCTGCCTCAAAACTGAATTATACTTTCATCAATTCATCCCTCCACAGTTATTACCTTTTTATATCACTTGTCCTCCCTTTTAGATTGTAAACTCACATGTCCCACCTAATCCTTTTGTATTGTATCCATACTGTCTGCAGAAACTGTTGGTGCTATATAGACCATGTATATAATGTAAGTTAGAGCTTGGGAAAAACCCTTACTACAGTCATTGGAAAAGAAGCACCATTTGACCAGGGAATAGAGGAGTTAAAGCAGCATCCTCTGGAATGGCATTCTTTGGAACTAATCCCTGGATATCCACAGTCTATTCTGTCAGCCGGACTCACCAAGTACTGAGCCTTATCCACGAAGAATAAATGGAAATATATTTGAACAAATAATGTTTACTAGTTGCACAAACTCAGGTTTGTATGAGGAACAAATTTTTCCAGCCACATATCACTTAAAAGAGTAAGTGCACTTTCAGACAGAATGCACTTTGTCCTTCTGACCTCAAGAATCCTACCTTCACTCAAATGAGATCCACCGATTTGACACCAGAGTTAGTTTACATTCAGTGGTAAAATGCTCCCTCTCCTGGCCCTGCCAGCACATTACAGGCCCTTGTATATTTATGGGGCCATCTCCTGGCTTGGAGATAGAGGTAGACAAGCCCCTTAGAGGTGGGGTTGTACTGTGCAGGCACAACCATGAAAGGGAGCCCTTCTCCATTGAATGGAAACAAACATGGGCTAGGCTAGGCTAGGGTAGGATTGTTTAGGTCAGTGGAAAACCAAAATAAGTGCACTTCAGATATGGCCCTTTGCTCACCTTTATCCAGCCATTGGGGCACTATTCCTCCCACTGACACCAAGGAACAGGCACTCTTTCCACTGTTCCAAAGAGGAGACTATTCCTGCTACTAGTACCAATGACAAGATACTATTCCTACCACGAATACCAATAATGGGGCACTATTCCTCCCTCCTGATACCAACAGGTTGGGCACTTCCTCCCACCTGACCTCAGTAATTATTTTTATTCCCACTGACCAAGCCTAAGGCATTTTCTACTCCCACTGGCCACAGCCCACCTATAGTCTGAAGGACTGTAAATTGGCTTTGTTTAGAAGGCCCTTGCTCTACTTTACTTTCTATTGAAGGAGATTAAGGAACAGACCAAAATGTTTTCGCAATAACAGCGAAGATAGCTCACGATATTATTCTTTGTGGCAGATTCCAGTAATGTTTGTTCTCGTTGGTAGTACTCACTTTCAGAGTTAGTGTAGTAGCACCAGTTTACCCCCCATACACTGGTATTGAAGCAGCACCCTCTCTTGGCACAGTCTGAAGAGCTTATTCCAGGGTATCCACAGTTTCTTCGCTCATATGGAGAGCCGTCACACTCATTCGGTGCAGTTTGTATATCTAAAACCACAATAGGAAGAATTGTGCAAGTATTTCAGTACTAAATATTCCATACAAGTAAAGCTCCACACTTCCCACGTGCACTTCTTAATCATCTGCGAAGGAGAAATCTAGGAGGTCCCGCAACATGTTTTGAAGAATATTGTTTCAAGGGCAACAAAGCTAATAAAAAGGGGTTGGAGGGCATCAGTTACTACTACATCAACTACAGAAATTAAGGTGTATCCTTTGCAGGGGGGGGGGGGGGGGGGGACGACACACCACACAACACTTTTGAACCTAAGGTCTCTAAAGAAGACACTTGATATTGGATGAAAAGTAGTTCAATGTTAAACTGCATAAGGAGCTCTTTACCAGTAGAGTGGCAAAAATGTGGAACGCTTCTACATTTGGTGAGGTCAGCGGAAAGTGTAGATAAATTACAAATAAAAACAAAAAAACACTTTGGTGTTTCTCGGTGAACACAACGTACAGATATGGATGGATGGAAAGTGGTAGTGACAAATACACACATACAGGTTGAACTGGATGGACTGGTGTCTTATTCAACCTTAGCAGCTATGTAAATATTTTAATCTCAATCTAAACTATGTAGAGTTTATACTGAAAAATCCCCAGTGAAGTTAGTTTACAAGCTATAACACCATAACTTCCACCATAGATATGATTTACCAGATTCTATGACCTCAAAAGGAAAGAATGTCGATTTGTGCTTTATAGTGTTCTGGGATGAAACATTTTGTACTCCCATTACCCACCACAGCTGGTGATGTTCCCTTTGGATGGAACCACTGATCTATCTGTACATAAAAATGGATTGCCAATGAAACTGTCAATCTTATAGAGATTAAGTGGTTGGCAGAGTTCCAAGTCCTCTTCAATACGCACAATGCTGATGACAGCATATAGCATACTACTATGGACATGAGAAGCTTCATAGTGCCAAGATTGTATGCACTATCAATGCAATGCATGCAATTGTGGCATGCTAGTGCAGGGTTCAAGGGGTTAAAGGTGGTGAGGTGACACACACAATCCCATTTTCAAGACAACATAGGAATACTAGGATGTGTTGGGGGAAGACCTGAAATGTTGATATACGTTTTGTGAAAGCATATTTCTACTATAAAATTGTAAGATGCTCTTCATGGAGTGCTGGTGACCTTTGAACTACCAATTAATATTGAATGGACGCCATCCACTTGGATATGTCAAGCACCCATATATCTGTTGGCCACACATTTTATAGATGGATATTAATGTAGAATTCCAGGGTATCGTCATTTAAAAAAAAAAAAAAAAAAAGAAGAGAAAGTGTTTTGACCAAGCTGGCCCAACAAACTATTTCCATTACAGAACAATGTGGCTGCTGTAATATACTGTATCAGCATTAGCTACATACAGTAGGCAGCGCTGTGTTTCGGCAACTTTCCCTCTGCTGCCACATACTGTATGAAGAGTTGGGCCCAATGCTCCTCTGCCTTTCAGGTGAAGCTTGTATTTTTATCAATGAATACAAGGCTGAGGTAGAGATAAAGTCGGCAGATGAAATCACGATCACCAGTTTAGCCAGAGAAGCCTTGCATTGCATTGCAGATGCTTCAAAATTTCTAAGGACTACTACATATTCCATGGTACCTTTCTACCTGTAAGCAGCGATTCCTGTACCAACATCTCATCACCACTGTAGTTCATAAGTCAGGCTCTGTAAAATGTGTGACACAGGAGTGCCTACTCACAGTGCATAGTGACTACGTGTCACAGAATTCACAAAAATGAGTGGAAATTGTCAAAAAGTAAATTTGCAAAACTACAAGATTGTTCAGATTACTAAAAATGGACTTCAAATAACTGAACTTTAATGTGGACCACTTTTTGGAAAGTAGACAGTCTAGGGTATTTAGTAAGAGGCATGGCGAGTTTTTTGAAGTTGTAATTTTTGTAAGTTCTTGAAAACTGAATTATATAAAATGTGTTTTGTTTTTTTTTTTTTTTTTTTTTTTTTTTTTTTTTACACACTGTCACCAGAGCAGCACAGCGTCATCATATGTCTTCTGTGCTGGTGATAAGGGATATTGACTTGTAACAGTATTTTTAATAAAAGGTTTTGGTTTCTCTTTTTTTAACTTTTTTCCTTTTTTTAACAAACTGACCAGTGCAGTACATGCTTACTACAGTGACACTGTTCTGGGGAAGGGATTAGATTTTTTTTACTATAATTGCTTATAATAGTGATGGTCACTGTTATAAGCAATCGTTTTTATGAATGGCATCCATTCAGTCACAGGGTGTTCTATTGTGATTGGTCTCAGCTATCACATGGTACAAATGGATTGTGATTGACCCTGTCTAACATGTCATTACCAAGACCAATCACAGATCACCACAATAGTACACAATGAACGGCTATGAATGAATGCAATTCATTGTGTTCAGCTGCCATGTGATCACTGGTCACAGCAATCACATGGTATCAGGGCCACCTTGGTACAGTGATATATCATCCACTGTGTCCAGTGTGACAGATTGAGCTGAAGCATGGCTTCTAGAGTGTGGAGGAGGCACAACTGGGAGGATGTCATATGACGTCCACTCTGGATGGAAGAGCTCCCACTCATTCTGCTATAGACTGGGTGGGAAGCCGTCAAAGAATAACTAATGCCAAAACCCTCTTCATTTTGGATGGAGTTGGACATTGTGAAAACCCATTCGTTTCTCCCAACCCCCCCCCCCCCCCCCTTATCTATGCTCCATTGGTGATGTGGTGACCCAACATAAAATTAGAAATCTCTCCAACATGAGATCTTAGATATCAGTACAGCAAGTGTCCCTGCTGGAAGATGTACCCTCAAATCCTGCTCTGACCAACTCAAAATTTTGGTTTCTCCCTCACTTTTAGGCTGAGTTCACACTTATTTGGGGCAAAATTTTCTGCGTTTTCTGAGAATTCCGCACCGCATCAGAATTGCACCTCGTTCATGTGAACCGATGTGGGTGTGTATGTTAACACCCTGAAATCGGTCCACAAAATGCAGTGCAATGGGCAGAATAGGTGTGAATACCCATGCGATCCAATTCTAGTGCGGACCCAAAGAAGGGTCCTGTACCTTTTTGGTGTGGGTGCAGTGCAATTGGAGACAAAATGTATAGCTTCAATCACACCGCACACAAATCACATGGGATTTGCACAGGAATGCAGTGCGGTTCCTGTGCGAATCACTTGCGATGTACCGCACTGCATGAGTGAACCTAGCCTTAGACAACGTTCACCAGCACAAATTGAGAGCGCGAGTCTCTCTAAAGGGATTGCAGATAAATGCCAGGCAGGGGTTCTAAACATTCACCACACTATCCAAAATAAAAAAAGGTTTTGGTTAGAGAATCTTTACAGTGTAGGTAAAGCCAAAATGTTAATCAACTTGGGTGGGGAAGGGAAAGGTTAGAGGATTGGACTGTGGCTAGTGGGAGTAGAAAATGCCCCAGCATCAGTAAACTGTCTCAGACTTGGTGGCAAAGTGTTTGTGGTCAGTGGGAGGGGAATCATGCCCCATCATTAGTATTAATGGGATGAATAGTGCCCCATCATTGGTATTAATGGGATGAATAGTGCTCTTTCACTAGTATTAGTGGTAGAATAAAGCCCCATCGTTGGTATCAGGGCGGAGGACTAGTGCCCCATAATTGGCATCAGTGGGAAGAAGAGTGCTCAGTCATTGGTATCAGTGGGAAAACTGGCCCAATCATTTGTATTAGTGGGAGTATTAGGGGTCCATCATTGGTATCAGTGGGAATAATAGTTTCCCATCGTTGGTGTCAGCAGGAGGAATAGTGTCTTGTACCAGTAGGAGTTAGTGCCTCAAGAGCCAGATAAAGGCTTGCAAGAGCTGAAGATTGGGGACCACTGGACTAAAACCACACAAGTACTTAAACCTTTTTCCTTATAAATGGCTTATCTAAAATAACAAAATGCAATAATACAGTGTTTTGGTAAAAACATTTAGAGCAGTATAACACTTAGTAAAATACATTTTGTATAGAGATATACAATTTAGACCAAAAATAAGTGACAACTGAGGGTGCCAGAAGGACAGCGGGATTTGGTCTCAAATGGACAATTGGGGGCTTTGCAATTAACAAAATGTTTTAGTTTTTCCAAATAAAGAGATTTAATTACATCAATGCCTTGCTGCAAGAAAGTGAGGTTCTGCAGTGTTGCAGCAAATACCATTCAGTATGTCGGTTATTATTCCAACATGTGACATGGACCTTAGACTAGTCAGCCTCATTTCTGTATGCTTTTTTAGGTTAGGAGTTGAAATTACTTACATAAGTCTTCCTCACCACTTCCATTTTCAGTAGCCAAACTCGGAAGTCCTAGAATTGTTGCAGTCACCAGAAGGAGCCATAGCTTGGGTGTCATGATGGTGCTTGTATCTGGTTTAGTGACAGGACAGACAGCAACTGACTTTCCCAGTTATATACATTTATAGTGTTTGCAGACAATGCGTAGGGTCAATATCGAAGCAGAAAATATTTCATAAACAAACCATGCAATTTTTCCAACACAGAGCAGGACTTTTTCTCTTTTGTTGCTAGAATCCCGACACAAGACAGATAGTGGTTTCTATAGTGTGTATTGTACAGTTATTTACAAGCTATAACAGAAATCTGAGGAGGTATATTTCAGCAAATAATTCCTATTGAATAAAGAAATGTATAGCGTATCGGTAGGTACACCTTAATATGTAATCAGTAGATAAGGATCATGCAACTGTTTGACAACTAATACTGAAATAATGCAGTTTGTTTGGTACTCTGGGGTGGACCTGTAAGCCTAGAAATAGAAGTGCTGCCATTGTTGACTTGTTGCTAAAAGGTGTAGACTGCAGGATATCACTCTGATGACCTTGTGAGTCACTGGCCTAGAACAAACATGTAGGATAGGAATAGCAGTGCCCGAGTTTCCAAATGGTCAGTCCATCCCTGCTCCTGCAGTACTAATTAAAAAGGCTCTTTGCAGGCCTGAAGTGCCAGGCTTGTTGACACAGAACATGAGAAGAATAGCTGTAGTTGCCTTGTCTCGTCTGACCTTCTGAAGGAAGGTCCTGGGAGCTTAAAGCCTTGAAGGCCTTGACAGAGTTCTCTGATGTGAGTAATGGTAGTATGCCAATGGGGAACATACCAGGCTGGGCAGAGCTATGGAAGGAACATTGTAAAGACACTATTATACTGAGAGTACCTTGATCTCTCCTGACCCTCAACTACAGGTCCTTTAACTTGGTGATGGAAGCTGAATGCTGTAAAATCACTATACACAGGGAAGAGGTTCCAATTCTGGGGTGCTCCCAAGGAGAGGAATGGAGGTGTAGAGGGAAGATGGCTTAAAAGATGTGCTTGCGTTCTGCACTAAAATGACTGCTGCAGAACCTTGCACGTGGCATTCCATGCTGAAGGTTCTGCTAGTATGTCAATGTAACTTGTCACAGAACATTTACAGTACAGTGCAGAATATAGCATTTGTGCGTGGACATTCCTTTATTCTCTGATATTGAGACCAGGGATGTCATGAGCAGGCCTCAGACCAGGAGTATGCCGCAATGTAGTGGAGAGCTGAACTCAATAACAGGTGGGTGGTTGTCCTATCAGAGAAGAGCTTTTAGAGTTCGGTGCCAAGACCTGCCCAACCTCAGTCCTCCTTACATGCATTTCTAGTTCTCAAATGGAATGTGAATTACCATTCTCAAAGCATAGGGAATTGCGCATGAGAGTGTAAAGAAGCCATCTGATTATTATGCTTGTTTCACATTGTAACGGCTGAGATGTCCTTTGGGCCCTGATTACTTAATACCAGAGCTGCCAATAGAGAGGTACAGACAGCCCTCCTGAAAACCTGATAGGGGCTATTGCCTGTGGGCAGCTCAGAGTTCTCCGTCCCTCCACCCCTTGGCCCTTCCTTTCTCAATGCTTCATCACTCTCTGACTACAATTCCCAGAATCTCCCACTTGTGATGGGGGGGGCACATCTGGTTGAAGCTCGCAATGTGGGAAGTATGGAGCTGTAAGCCATGCACAGAAGCACATGGCACTGAGACAACCATTTTAGAAGAGGGCTGGTGGGCAAACTCCAAGGTGAGGCCCTCTCCACAAATCCCATATTCAAGTGAGAGATGCAGGGGAGCAGAGTGTTGCAGTATTGAGGCACAGAGTGTAGGTGATGCACAGGGTGTAGTGATGGAGTATTGGGGATGCAAGGAGTACAGAGTGTTGGAGTACTGGGGTGCAAAATGTTGGAGTATTGAGATGCAGAGTTCAGGTGAAGCATGAAGTGCAAAGTGCTGGAGATATAGGAGATACAGAGTGTTGGAGTATTTGAATACAGGGTGTTCAGATAAATGTGTAAATGGAGATGCAGAAGGTACAAAGTGCAGGGGGGGGTGTGCATGGGGAGATACTGGGGGCCTTGTCAGGTAGGATGTACAAGACAAACAACAAAAGAGAAAGTTCAATACAACTTGCAAACAAACCAAAATTAACCTGTCGAACAGTAGGAATTAAAAACAGGGGTTTAGATAGCACACATTTGCAAATACATACGCAAGCTACAGAGCCACATCACTGCACCCAGATATTCTTTAGTCCTAACTACAAATTTTGAGAGCCCCCATAGTATAGGCACATGTATTTAATGAATAGACCAGAGGGAGGTGAACCTGAGGGAGCCCACCAGACACCCAGCATGTAGCACAATGGCAGCTAGGGTGTCCAGTGCACCTTCTCACCAACAATTCAGCAGTACAAAAAATGGCCACTGCCCCAGTCTATAACTAGCCTTCACAGAAAGGAACACATGGACAGGCAACGCATGTCAAACAACAAAAAGAGAAAAAAAAAAAGTTCCCAGTTCAACCTGCCAGCCAGCTTGCAAAACAAAACAGAATTAACCTAACAGAATGCGTTAAAAACGGGATTAGTTAGCACACATTTGAAAATACATGCGTAAGCCACATCACAGCACCCCAATATTCTGTAATTTTAACTCTACAAATTGTGAGAGCCCCCATAGTAGAGGCACATGTATTTAATGAATAGACCAAGAACAGGTGGACCTGAGGGAGCCCACCCCTCCTTAAAAGGTACAGGAGCACACCAGACACCCAGCATGTAGCACAGTGGCAGCTATGGTGTCCATTGCACCCCTTCACCAACAATTCAACAGTACAAAAAATGGCCACCGCCCCAGTCTATAAGTGGCCTTCACAGCAAGGAACACATGTCAAACAACAAAAGAGAAAAGTTCTGAGCTCAACTTTCAAACAAACCAAATTAACCTAACAGTATGCAATAAAAATAATTTTCATTAGCACACATTTGCACATACATACACTGCATCACCAAGATCTACTGTAGTCCTAACTCTACAAATTGTGTGTAGAGGCACATGTACTTAAAGGATAGACCAAGGGAGCCCACCCCTCCTTAAAGGTACAGGAACGCACCGGACACCCAGCATGAAGCACAATGGCAGCTAGGGTGTCCAGTGCGCCCCCTCACCAACAAATCCGTAGAGTTAGAACTATGCAGAATATCGGGGTGCTGTGATGTGGCTCTGTAGCTTACGTATGTATTTGCAAATGTGTGCTAATGAAACCCTTGTTTTTAATGCATACTGTTAGGTTAATTCTGTTTGTTTACAAGCTGGCTGGCAAGTTGAGCTGGGAACTTTTCTCTTTTGTTGTTTGACATGCGTCGCCCGTCCATGTGTTCCTTGCTGTGAAGGCCAGATATAGACTGGGGCAGTGGCCATTTTTTGTACTGTTGAATTGTTGGTGAAGGGGCGCATTGGACACCCTAGCTGCCATAGTGCTACATGTTGGGTGTCTGGTGCGCTCCTCTGCCTTTAAGAGGGGTGGGTTCCCTCTGGTTCACCTGCCCGTGGTCTATCGTGTGGGCCACGTTTTGTGCAGGCGTGAGAGCCCATCCATTTGAATGGACTACCGTGCCCTGTGGCAAACAGGGTAGAAGTCCCTGCACTTCTTCTGAAAACGCAGCCCGCACGGGAACCTTGGTCATTAGAACTAATGGCACCTGCCCGTGGGTCTGCATTCCTCTGTGTGGGTGGTGCGGCTACACGGATTTTCTTGTGGATCCGCAGCGGCACCACCCACACAGATGTGAACCTAGACTAAATACATGTGCCTCTACTATGGGGGCTCTCATAATTTGTAGACTTAGGACTACAGAATATCGGGGTGCTGTGATGAGGATCTGTAGTTTACGTACATATTTGCAAATGTGTGCTAATGAAACCCCTGTTTTTAACGCGTATTGTTAGGTTAATTCGGTTTGTTTGCAGGCTGACTGGCACATTGAGCTCAGAGCTTTTCTCTTTTGTTGTTTGACATGCGGCGCCCTTCCATGTGTTCCTTGCTGTGAAGGTCAGATATAGACTGGGGCAGTGGCCATTTTTTGTAAGGATGTACAAGACCCCATGTTTTCTAATGGTGGCCCTGCTTACTACACTGCACTGGGCCTATTTTCAGGGATGGCTTTATATCAGTATCTAAGGCTGGCCATACAGTATTCTGTTCAATTTCTGCCCAATTTCCTTTAGATTTACCTTCAACTATGTAGTGCAAGGGCCTGCTTAATTGGATACAATTGAAAGTGTTGTTTAGGTTTGACCTCATATTATATGGTTTTTGGTAAATCTAAAGAAAGTTGTATAATGTATGGCCAGCCTAAGACAGAATTTAGTAGATTGCTGAGCAAATAAAAAATCGGTGCAACAGAGGAGCCCAGTGACTACAGACATTATTAGGACAATTACAGCTCCTGTCTACCTATCTCTGGATTCAAGGCAAGACTCCCTATTTCAAGCTGGACTCACAGTACACACTATGTGCACTAATTTTAGGTTCACATTGCTCTGAGCATTTTGTACACACATGGTGCTAAAACCACTTGCTAAAAAATAAAAAACTTCATGTAAAAACTTGAATCTTCATAGACGTGAAACTTTTATATCAAGGAATTCAATATTTTTAGAATTTGGGATGGAAAAGGATGTGGGTTTTCTGGTAGATCATAGGCTCAGCAACAGCATACCCAGTTCTGGTAATCGATCCTCTGGAAGGATGTCCTTGAACTGGAGACATTCTAGAGAAGGGCAATAAAACTAATAAGGGCTGAAGGACATCAGTTATGAGGAACGACTACAAACATTAACCACTAGCCTACAGGGCACTTATACCCCCTTCCTGCCCAGGCCAGCTTTCAGCTGCTGCATTTTGAATGACAATTGCGCAGTGATGCAACACTGTACCCATATGAAATTTTTAGCATTTTTTTGAGACAGATAGAGCTTTATTTTGGTTATATTTAATCACCTCTGGGTTTTTTATTTTTTGCTAAACAAATCCAAAACTACTGAAAATTTTGAAAAAAAAAAGTTTTTTCCTAGTTTTTGTTATAACATTTTGTAAGTATGTGATTTTTCTCCTTCACTGATGTGCGGTAATGAGGCTGCAGAGATGAGCACTGATAGGTGGCACTGATGGGGAGGCACTAGTAGGTGGCACTGATGGGCATTGACAGGCATCACTGATGGGCACTGAAAGGCAGCACTCATATATGGCACTGATAGGCGGCACTGATAGGTGGCACTGACTGGCACTGTTTGGTGGCACTGACTGGCACTGTTAGGTGGTACTGACTAGCACTGTTAGGCAGCACTGACTGGCACTGATAGGCAGCACTGACTGGCACTGATTGGCAGCACTGATAGGTGGCACTGACTGGCATTGATAGGTGGCACTGACTGGCACTGATAGGTGACACTGAAAGGCAGCTCAGATGGGCACTGATATGTGGCATTGATGTTCACTGGTAGGCACTGATATGTGGCATTGATGTGCACTGGTAGGCACTGATATGTGGCATTGATGAGGCACTGATGGACACATGGCAGGTGGCACTCCTGGGGCAACACTGATCATCAGGGCACACTGGTCATCAGTGACCTGATGATCAGTGTACATGTCCCCTACGAGAAATGCCGATTACCGGCTCTCCTCTCCTCTGTCAGCGTGACAGCTCGAGAGGAGATAAATGCCGATAACCGGCATTTCCCTATTTACATGTGATCAGCTGTGATTGGACACAGCTGATCACATGACCGAGCTGACATCTTCAGCTCTTTCCGTTGATTGGCGATCCGCTGTGTCCGAGGTACACAGCACACCACAGATCGCCGCGCTGCGCGCTCCCTGAGCCACGCATGTGCGGTTAAGTGGGAGGATGTCATATGACGTCCTCCCAGAACGAGAGAACCGCCTTGCGCCCGTCATTTCCTTATATGGCGGGCGGAAGGCGGTTAAACTTGTTCTCCCTGTTGGGGGAGGAAACTATATAACCTAAGGCCTCTTCGGAAGACGTGCAGCCAAACAATGAAGTTGACGGTACAATCTCCAACTGTGTGAGGGGTTCTTTACCGAGCAGTAAGGATGCAGAACTCCCTTCCACAGTTGGTGGTGTCAGTGGGGAGTATAGATAACATTTTAAAAATATAGTAGTCACACGCATTCAGATTGAACTGGATAGGCTGGCGTCTTTATTCAACATTACCAGCTATGACTATGACCTCTCTTTAACTTCATTTAACCACATAAATCAATGCCTCTTGTGGTTGGACATTGCACGTATCAGGTCACGTGTACAGAAGATGAAAATGTAATTAATTATGTCACAATTTGTCACTTATAGCATGGAGCTGTTAATATTTAACTGACATCAGTTAAGTCGTTGTGATTGAATCACTTGTACACAAAGGAGCTGCTTGCATAAGCGCTTTGCTTTAAGTGTTCTCCAGCATACTGTAAATTTGCCAGATTTATCACTGGATTATCCTATAGAAAGAGTATAGAAAAAAATATGCTATATGAAATCTCTAGACACAACTGATATACAAAAATATTGCTTACTGATGATCGGCACCACTGGACATATACAGTATAGGTGTTAATATGAAATACAAGGGGGGGGAGCAGCTATCTAGTCCTTGAAATCCAAGGTATTAAAGCACAATTAATAGAACAGCGCTCCTCAACACCTTATCTTATAGCATAAATATGCAGACTATCCAGGGGCGGACTGACAACTCATGGGGCCCCCAGGCAATAGGGGATCATGGGGCCCCCCGTGTCCTTGCCCAAACTCAAAAAAGCCTATGAAAAAGGTACCAGGGGCATCTCATGGGGCCCCCTACTGACCCTGGGGCCTCGGGCAGTGCCCGAGTTTCCAAATGGTCAGTCCGCCCCTGAGACTATCTTTATATGTCAAATAATGAAAAACAAATATAAATAAATAAAAAATCTCTAATGTGCAAAAAAATAATTTTTGACCATTAACTGCTTGGGAACCGTCCACAGTACTTTTACTGTGGCAGGGCAGTCCCTGCGTGCAGGATCACGTATATATATATGTGATCTTGCATTTCCAGGTAGGGGGCGTGCACCTGCCCTATCCGTGCTGTCGATAGCGGCCCCGGGTGTCATGATTTGTTACTGTATTGTCTCCGGGTTATGTTAACCCCTTCCTCCCCGGTCACATTAGTATAGTGTCAGTGATTTTTTTTTTTTGCACTGATCACTGTATTGGTGTCACTGAGAATATCAGTGACACCAAGTCAGTTCCCCCCAGTGTCAGAATGTCCGCTGCAGTCCCGCTATAAGTCGCTAATTGCCGTCATAAGTCACTGATTGCCGTCATTATTAGTATTTTAAAAAAAAGAAATTCCAGTATCCATACCACCATTTGTAAACGCTATAACTTTCACGTAAACCAATTAATTTACAAGTATTGTGATTTTTTTTTTTTTTGCAAAGACATGTCGAGGAATACATTTTGGCCTAAATTTATGACGAAATTTGATTTTTAATTTTTTTTTTACTGGACATGTTTTATAGCAAAAAGTCAAAAATATCGATTTTTTTTTTTCTCAAAATTGTCAGCCATTTTTTTTTTATAGCGCAAAAAATAAAAACCACACAGGCGAACAAATACCACCTAAAGAAAGCTCAATTCATGTGAAAAAAAGACATAAATTTAATTTTGGTGCAGTGTTGCATGACCGTGCAATTGTCACTTAAAGTAACGCAGCACCGTAACATAAACCGTTTCTGTAACTACTTCCTGAGTGCCCTATTGCAGAAATACTGTAACAGGGCAGCACGGGTGCGCAAAATCACATATATAAACGTGGTTTTCACGCCCCTCCCAGATAGCATAAGATTGCCCGTCAGTACACCAGTCATCACATTTAACCCCTCAATTGCCAGGAACACGCTCATACACAATAAACCTTCATTGCTAGTATAGTGTCTGAATGGATCAATATCTTTGATCAGATCAGCACTATACCAGCATTCACATTAGTGTAGCGTCCCCAAAACCGCAGCGTTAGCGGGATCAGCCCCGGCATTGCATGACCGCAGGGGTGGACTGACCATTTGGAAACTCAGGCACTGCCCGAGGGCCCGGGGTCAGTAGGGGGCCCCATGAGATGCTCCTGGTACCTTTTTCATAGGCTTTTTTGAGTTTGGGCAAGGACACAGGGGCCCCATGATCCCCTATTGCCCGGGGGCCACATGAGTTGTCAGTCCGCCCCTGCATGACCGTGTAATTATTAGTTGAAATAGTGCAGCGCCGAATAGCAAAAAGAGGCCTGGTCAGGAAGGGGGGAAATCCTCAGGATGGCAAGTGCTTAAACCATATGTGTCTTAAAACACCACCACACCATGTTCATCCACCACCGAACAAATTGAATAAACTCACCAGAGCTCCATGCTGGTAATGTTATAAACCAGCTAATGCGCAATGGCTTTGGGAGCAACGATCTGCAGAGATGCCAAATAACTCTTACAACTCCTTAACTGGATACTCCTTGTATATATGTATGGAACCACATGGGAGGAAAGTAAGAGGAAGCTTCATAGCGTAAAACAATTAAAATGCTTTATTCCATTAAAAGATATATATCGCACTCACAATATAAAGTGTGATCGCCGACACTAGCATAAACCACATATATTCTTTTTAAAACGGTTAACTCTGGTCTCGGAAAAAACCCAGCAGCTCACCCGTACGTGGTGACATCACCTCAGAGACCCCCGCCCTACTTGTTTCATCATTCAACGTCCTCCAGGAGCGGAAGTCAGCTGATATACAGCTGTAATTCCAAAAAGGTTGGGATGCTGTGTAAAATTTACATAGAAACAGCAATTATTTCAAAATCTCATAAACACATATTTTATTCCCAATAGAAATTAAATCAAATATTTAAACTGAGAAAATGTACACTTTTAAGAAAAAAAAAGGTAATTTTGAAATGAATGGCATCAACACATCTCAAAAAAGTTGGGACATGTCTCAAAAAAGTTGGGACAGGACAACAAAAAGCTGGCAAAGTAAGTGTTACTAACAAGGAAGAGCTGGAAGAACATTTTGCCGCTACAGTAATTAGAATCGGCAACAGGTCAGTAACATGATTGGGTATAATAAGAGCATCTTAGAGAGTCAGAGTGTCTTAGAAATAAAGATGGGCAGAGGTTCACCAATCTGTTAAAAGCATCTCTAACAATTGTCAAATAATGTTCTTCAGCATAAAATTGAAGACTTTAAATATTCTGTCATCATCTACAGAAAATAATATAATCAAAAGATGCAGAGAATCTCTGTATGCAAGGGACAAGGTGAAACGCAATGTTGGATGACCGTGATCTTCGGGCATGATTCTGTGATGGACATCACTGGGCTCAGGAATACTTCCAAAAATCACAGTTCACCATGCCATACAAAAATGCAAGGTAAAACTCAATCATTCAAAGAAGACCTCATATCTGAACATGATCCAGAAACACTGGTCTTCTCTGGGCCAAAGCTCATTTAATATGGTTTTTTTTTCACAGTGGAAAACTCTTCTGTGGTTGAAATTTGACATTCTTTTTGTCAACCATGGGTTCCCCTGGACTAAAGAAGAGAGGGACCTTCTGGCTTGTTATCAGAACTCAGTTCAAAAGCCTGCATCTCTGATGGGGAGCATTCATGCATATGGAACGGGCAGCTTGCACATCTAGAAAGGTGTCATCAATGCTGAAGGATATCAAGGTTTCAAAGCAGCATATGCTGCTCAAATCAGAAGTCAAAATTACCTTTTTTTTTTAACCACTTGACCTCCAGAGGATTTACCCCCCTTAATGACCACGCCTCTTTTTGCTACTCGGCGCTGAACTAATTCAACTGATAATTGCGCGGTCATGCAATGCTGCACCCAAACGAAATTTACGTCCTTTTTTTCACACAAATAGAGCTTTCTTTTGGTGTAATTTGATCACCTGTGCGCTTTTTATTTTTCACGCTATAAACAAAAAAAGGCCAAAAATTTTGAAGAACAACACTATTTTTTGTTTTCAGCTATAAAAAATATATAGTAAACTGAAAGTTGGTTATAAATTTAGGCCAAAATTTATTCTGCTCCACGTTTTGGTAAAAAAATCCCAATAAGTGTATATTGATTGCTTTGTGTGGAAGTTATAGCGTCTACAATCTATGGTATAAATACTGCAATTTACGCCATTTTTCTGCTATACAGCGCTGCGCTAGTTTAACGGACAATTGCACGGTCATGCAATATGGTACATAAATGAAATTTACATCCTTTTTTTTCCCCACAAATTGAGCTTTCTTTCGGTGGTATTTGATTGCCTGTGTGATTTTTATTTTTTGCGCTATAAAAAAAAAAGGCTGACAATTTTGATGAAAAAAAAACAATATTTTGGACTTTTTGCTATAAAACATGTCCAGTAAAAAAAATGCAAAAATCAAATTTAGTCATAAATTTCTGCCAAAATGCATTCTGTGACATGTCTTTGCTAAAAAAAACCCCAATACGTGTAAATTAATTGGTTTACGTGAAAGTTATAGCGTTTACAAATGGCGGGAAAGATACTGGGATTTTTAGGGTTTTTTTTATACTAATAATGGCAGCGATCAGCGACTTATGGCGGCGATCAGGGACTTATGGCAGGACTGAGGGACTGCGGTGGACATTCTGACATTGGGGGGGGTACTGACTTGGGGTCACTGACATCCCCAAAAACACTAATACAGTGATCAGTGCAAAAAAAAAAAACTGACACTGTACTAATGGCAATGGGGGGGAAGGGGTTAACTTTATTTTGCAGGGAAGGGTTATAGGAGTGAGGGGGAGTGTTTTACTAGGGGGCGGGGGTGTGTACTGGGCGGGGGTGTGTACTGGGCGGGACAAGGATGATCGAGAAAGAGAAACTGTTCTTTCTCGATCAGCTCATCTTTCAGCTGACAGGGAAGTGACAG
Organism: Staurois parvus; assembly: GCF_062004578.1. Taxonomy (NCBI): domain Eukaryota; kingdom Metazoa; phylum Chordata; class Amphibia; order Anura; family Ranidae; genus Staurois; species Staurois parvus. Next base: position 1,991,233 of record NW_028318370.1, read on the forward strand.
ACAGCACAGCTACTGCAGCTGTGCTTTCTGTCACTGTTTGCCGCCGATCGCCGGGACATAGCCGCTAAGGAGCAGCTGTGACCCGGGGACTTACATCTGCGGCGGTGATCAGCGGGACAGATGCGGCGGCGCGCCTCGCGCGTGCCCCCTATTTGTTTGCAAAACACACGTTTTAAAGCGTGGTTTTGCCTGCGAGTGCCGCCCTGCTGCCATATATGTACAGTGGCAGGGAGGCAAGTGGTTAAATGGTAGATTTTCTCAGTATAAACATTTGATATGTTTTAGATTATCTATTGCAAATAAAATAAGTCAGCCCAGAACCAGCAATCAAATTGTATCCAGTTCCTAAGGCGATATCATGTTTATAGTGACAAAGATTTTTCAGTTGCACTCAGATTCTGACTTATCCTATGGAGAGCCTTTCCTGAGATAATGGGGTTTCTATCAGGGTAATAAAGCTTATAGGGTTTTGTGGTAAAAGGAAAGTGTGTCCCTGAATTGCCCCGGTGCATGAAACACTAAAGTGCCCCCCTAACCCCGGCCAGGACCCCCCATGATGGTGGAATGCCTGGGCCCAGTCGCAAGTGCAACCTTTGCGACCCTGGTAGTTCCTCCACTGGTGTCAGTAGATTTTTATTTTTGTTTGTTTTATTATTTTATTTACTTTTATTAATTTTTTTTACAGTTTTTTAGGAGCCCCAATGGGAGGGCTTTGGTGAATTATCAGGGGTTTAAACATTTACAAAAAAGGATTGAAATGTATACCAGGAAAATACAGACCAGCCAGCCAAACATCAACAATATGTAAGATATTTAAGGGGACAGTAAGGGAATCTATACAGAAATGTGTGATAAAAGTATCATACTGTGACAACCAGAATATACTTAAGACAGACCATTCTTGTCAGACCAACCTGGAACATCAATGCAAATTTAAATTATTTCTCCAAACACCTGATGCAAAGTTGAAATTTTGCAATGAACACCAATGCAGAGTCAATGAAAAATTAGTGATACCACTTAGCACCGATAAAAAGTTAGTGATACCACTGAGCACCAATAAAAAGTGATACCAATGAGCACCGATAAAAAGTTAGTGATACCACTGAGCACCAATAAAAAGTGATACCAATGAGCACCGATAAAAAGTTAGTGATACCACTGAGCACCAATAAAAAGTGATACCAATGAGCACCAATAAAAAGTTAGTGATACCACTGAGCACCAATAAAAAGTGATACCAATGAGCACCGATAAAAAGTTAGTGATACCACTGAGCACCAATAAAAAGTGATACCAATGAGCACCGATAAAAAGTTAGTGATACCACTGAGCACCAATAAAAAGTGATACCAATGAGCACCGATAAAAAGTTAGTGATACCACTGAGCACCAATGAAAAGTTAATGTTATTACTGAGCACCAATGAAAAGTTAGTGTTACCACTGGGGACCAATTCAAATTTGGTGTTTATTGTGACTCTTTTGTGCTGATATTTAATATGCAATTTAAATGTGCTTGTTATATTTATGTATCTATTGCTAAATCTACAGTTGCAAGAAAAAGTATGTGAACCCCTTGGGATTACGTGGAGTTTTGCATGAATTGGGCATAAAATGTGCTCTGAATGTCATCTAAGTCACAACAATAGAAGAACACAGTCTGCTGAACATAATACTACACAAACATTAGATGTTGCCATGGTTTAATTGCACATAACATGCAAATATTCACAGTGCAGGGAGGAAAAAGTATGTGAGGCCCTAGCTTAATGACTTCTCCCAGAGCTAATTGGAGCCAGGAGTGAGCCAACCTTGACTCCAATCAGTGTGATGATATTGGATATGTTGCTGACAGCTGTCCTGCCCTTAACAAACACACACCTGTTTTGGGTTTACTGGTTTCAAGAAGCACTGTCTGATGTGAACCATGCCTCGCAGAAAAGAGCTCTCAGAAGACCTACGATCAAGAATTGTTGACTTGCATGAAGCTGGAAAGGGTTACCAAAGTATCTCCAAAAGCCTTGATGTTCATGTGTCCACGGTAAGACAGACTGTCTACAAATGGAGAAAGTTTAGCACTGTTGCTACTCTCCCTAGGCGAGGTCGTCCTGTAAAAATGACTGCAAGAGCACAGCGCAGAATGCTGCATGAGGTAAAGAAGAATCCCAGAGTATCAGCTAAAGGCCTACAGAAATCCATGGCACATGCTAACATTTTTGTTGACACATCTACAATAAGGAAAACATTAAACAAGAATGGAGTACATGGGAGGACACCACGGAGGAAGCCATTGCTGTCCAAAAAGAATATTGCAGCACGTTTGAAGTTTGCAAAAGAGCACCTGGATGTTCCACAGCACTACTGGCAAAATATACTGTGGACAGATCAAACCAAGATTGAGTTGTTTGGGAAGAACACACAACACTTTGTGTGGAGAAAAAAAGGCACAGCACACCAACATCAAAACCTCATCCCCACTGTAAAACATGGCGGAGGGAGCATCATGGTTTGGGGCTGCTTTGGTGCCTCAGGGCCTGGGCGGATTGTTGTCATTGATGGGAAAATGAATTCCAGAGTTTATCAAGACATTTTGCAGGAAAACGTACGACTATCTGTCCGCCAACTGAAGCTCCGCAGAGGATGGGTGATGCAACAGGACAATGACCCAAAGCATACAAGTAATTCAACAAAACAATGGCTGCAACAGCACAGAATACGCCTTCTGGAGTGGCCCAGTCAGAGACCTGACCTCAACCCAAATGAAATGCTGTGGCATGACCTTAAGAGAGCAATTCACACCAGACATCCCAAGAATATTGCTACACTGAAACAGTTTTGTGAAGAGGAGTGGTCCAAAATTACTCCAGATCGTTGGCAGGTCTGATCTGCAACTACAGGAAACGTTTGGTTGAGGTTATTGCTGCCAAAGGAGGGTCAACTAGTTATTAAGTCCAATGGTTCACATACTTTTTCCTCCCTGCACTGTGAATGTTTACATGTAATGTGCAATTAAACCATGGCAACATCTAATGTTTGTGTAGTATTATGTTCAGCAGACTGTGTTCTTCTATTATTGTGACATAGATGATGTTCAGCGCACATTTTATGCCCAATTAATGCAAAACTCCACGTAATCCCAAGGCGTTCACATACTTTTTCTTGCAACTGTACAACTGAATGATCATACTACTGTAATGTGATAAACTGTGGGTACGAAAAATATTTCACGAGTCCTCCGAGATATCGAACTGTTTTCATTAGTTCATCTAGGGAAAAGAAGGTTGAGAAATGCTAATTTAAAATGTATGTACAGCCAACATTTTTATTTTTACATTTGGAAATAGCAGGGAAGGGTTAAAATTCCTGTCAGTTATTTTTTTGTGTTTCCACCATTGGTGAAATTTCCCTATATTTCCTAGAGACGTGCACTACAAACAAATTTGTTTAGTTTCGGATTCATTTAAGTTAATCATTTTGTTAGAATGATTCATTTTCTGATTTGGTTTCGTATATTCGTTATTCCAAATCGATCTGCCTTTTCGGAAGTTATTTCAGAAGATTGGCTATATTTGTTTTAGTCTTTTAATTCATTATTTCAGGTGATTACTTATGCACTCTGAGTCATCCCTGCTAATCCAACCCTCAAAGAGAAATTGAATAAGCTGATTGGACAATGTCCAAAAGAACAAATTAATTTCAGATTCTTTCGTTATGATTCAGAGATTCTGATGGATCCACCTTCATTCACCCCAAACACAATAAGTAGGAATCACCTTATTTCACTTTTATACCTAATTGTATTTATTGCAATATCTTTATACATATGTTCCCATTTCATATGTAGTGCATGTTTATAATAATGAAAAATGTGACCCAGATAGAAAGAATGGATGGAGAGTCGGCATGACCAAAGGGAGGAACAGGTCCGAGAGGGGTTAAATCTGGGTAGTTCAGTGGTGAAGTGGCATAGTTATTACCTGATTGGAGGCCTAAGGTCAGATGGACAGGTCGGAGCCGCAAGGGTGTTCGTGCAAAGGATGCTGGTTATTCATTCCGCAAAGTTCAGGCGAAGTGGAAACTTCCCTTCCCTCCCACCCTATATTCCATGTTCCTGCCATTTTTGGGGTTGTGGGATACTATTTTGTGGCTATGAATTTATAGGCAGATAATTACAAAACAAAAGGTGAACATTGTCACCAGCAGGTCATGGGGTCAAAAAAATTGGGGGCCCATCTAGGGTATGGCGCTTCCACCTGGTTGCTTAGTGGTGGTTATCCCAGGAGCTAGGTACCCTGGGGGGAAAATGTAAGTGTGTGAGGTTGTAATGTCTTTGAGCTGGTCGGGATGTGGCTTAGGACATGGGCGGTTACAGTGATAAAGTGTGCCTTAAAGACATCCAAAGACCCCTTCCTGGTTGCATTGTTGAAATAGTTTTAATTGATGTTATTTATTCATTTGTTAATAAAAGGTCTGCTGTGGCCATTTAAACTCATGTTACGAAGTTCGAGTCTTTATTGTAAAAGTTGTAGGACCAACCTACAGATTAGGACCAACCTATTTCAGATTAGTTGAAATTTGGTACTATTGTGATTCAGAGATTCAAATACATTTGAATATCTGAATAACACAAATTGTGTTCGAATTTCGATTTGTAACGAACTGAATCTAATATTTAATGAACTAATATTTCCTGTCTCCGTGTGTCTTCTTCGATATAGCACTTCTATTGGGTACTACGTATTACTTTCAGTGAATTTCTGTGATATAGTATGTATGTAATCATAGCCAAACAAAGGACCTTTTAACCCCTTCATACCTATGGGTAAAACAAATCTTAATGCCTAAGCACAATTTTGCAACTTTTTGACATGTGTTAGCAAAACTATACATATCATGACAGCTACTTTGTACATCCAGGTGAATTATACCTTGTTTTTTTCAGGAGAAATTGGGCTTTCATTTTGGTGGTAAATGGTAATGGATATAGCCTAATTTTTTTTTTATTATCAAAGGAGAACTGGCCCAAAATAGTAAAAAAAATATAATTTTTAAAAAATTTAGCTGTTTGTTTCTTGTTACTACCATAACCTACCACTGAAAAACGACCCAAAATAAATTTTACAGATCTTGACGATCACAGCAATACCATATATGTGTATGATGTTTGTTCTTTGTACTTGTTCTACAGCCCAGAAATAATAGTGCTCATTTTGGTTTTTTTACCTAAAAAACACTGAGAAAAATATCAATTAAAAAAATGCTGAGCTTTGACCCTGACCTTGACCCAAAGATTAACCATGGCACTGAACTAGATCAAACCTTGAACTAGGTATTTTTTCTTTATTTTTTCGCATTTATTTTATCTTTTTTTTTTACAAAGTTTTTTTTTCTCTCTGCAAGTGTAGAGAGAGATACAATGTATCTATCTCCTCCATTTAGAGAGAAAATTACAAATATATTATTATTATTATACAGGATTTATATAGCGCCAACAGTTTGCATAGCGCTTTACAAACAAGGGGGAGCGGGCTTCACAGTGACTGATCACAGTGATCATGTGACCCGGCATCAGGAGTCCCGGGTCCCCATCGTTAGGGCTCTCAGTGACACCCCAGTCTTTGTGCTGGGAGCGTGCTGTGCGGAGCACTCTCAGCACAAAGACAGGTACACATGGGGCCTCATGGAAAAAAGCCCAGTTCTGTGAGGTCGCATATTTGTGTGACGTCAGCGTCAAAGGGTTAAACCAGATTGGCATTCTGTATTCTTCCAACTGTAAGAAGTTGCAGCACACAATCCTCTGGATGAGACACCAGACTTCCTGCAGTGTCCAAGCATGAACCTTGCTCTTCTGAACTCTCTCCGCCAGATAAAGTTTCATCATCTGTTGCTCTGATCCAGGTTCCGACTTGAATCCTCCAGTGTAAACCCTCTGATAAAGCGGTGCAAGCTCAGGCCTAGTTTCTTCAAGCACACATGTCCTCCTCCAAGAAGAAGACCTGGATCATTAAAGAACAGCTGAACACATGCCCCCACCCCCTTCCCTCAGGCATAGAATCTTTCTAGAAAGTTCCCTCAAATATTTATATCCTTCCCCAGCATGCAACGCTAACAAAAAATCTATTGGCTGACGAGAGAGATATAAATATTCATAGGGAAAAACCTACACTCTATTAATTAATTAAGGCTAAGGCTGACTACAGCCCAGCATCATTGAATTTAGGATCGGGTAACTGCTGTTTAGGATAGGGTTCCTAAAAATTAAAACACACATTGACTAAGCTGTAGCTTATTTGGATTTGTTTGCAATTTCACTTTCAATAAATCTTAATAATCTAAATTCATTTTTTTTCAAACTAAATGCCAGGAAGTTAACTACTTTGTAAAAAAATTCTGGCATACTCAACAGGTGCCTGCTACCTCCGGGGTTTATCTTTAATTTACACTTGACAGGTTTATTGTACTTCAAGGAGATACCTTAGGAGCTCTGCTGATGCTGGATGCTCTAGTCTAACCTCCTTCAAGCATAGAGTTGATGCAGCTGCTACTCCTTTCAAATCTGAATCATTAAAATAATTCCTGGTGATTCTGCCATCAAGTTATTTACTAGGGCACTTCTTGTTATGGGATGAGAACACTCAGGACCCCACCTGTCTGTCCACTTCTCCTCCACCAGTCCTCTCCAGTACTGGCGGCCAATGGTGAGCCTGCTCCTAAGTCCCAGATCCCCCGGCCCTGTTGAAAAGAAATGCCAACAGGTGCCATTATGTCACCACGCACCTGGCCCCCACCCTCTCAGATCCCGGCTGAGCCTGCCTAAACCCGGCAAAGCCCAGCTAAGCCATCTTTTTTATGGTTGGCTGCTGTCTGTAATGGATATTTATGGACAGTTTGTAATTTTTCAAATATTTACATACTTTCCGTAAATTTATAGATGGTTGGCAACCCTGGTAGAAGTGCCTCTGGTCAGGAATGAGTTGTTGTCTAGTGGAGAAAGGTTCAGCTGTTTGAGGGTTATAGGAAAGGTTCTTCTGCATGTGCCGGTAACTTGGTTCCCCATATTTCATAGGCCTCAGAGCCTGTGCACTTGGATGGGAAGTCAGCCCTTGTCCTAGAGGGGATAACAGATGAAAACAGGTAACAGGCAATCAAGCATTAAACATCTGAGAATGGAAGGCGGCCAAAGGATTAAACCTGACCAAATTCATCGTGGGCACTCGGATGGGAAGTCAGCCCTTGTCCTAGAGGGAATAGCTCACCACAGGAGCCAATAAAGTTGCATATAGTGCAGTATTAATTGGAACATTCAAAAATATCCACGTTGAGACAGGAATCAAAAAGCATAAAAAGTGTACCAAGATGGCCACCGCTACGACCATCGGCAGCGTGACGTCAGCAAATGGTGGAGCCTTCCCATCTGAGTGCCCAGGACAAATTTGGTCCAGTTTAACCCATTGCCTAGGACGAATTTGGTCCGGTTTAACCCTTTGGCCGCCTTCCATTCTCAGATGTTTAATGCTTGATTGCCTGTTATCTGTTTTCACCTGACGAGTGTACATCCAAGAGAGGTGGTGGATTCTTTTGTGTGATCATCAGCACATTTGCACTCTGCACCTTAATTTTACTGCGCCTTATGGTTTCATGGACAATTGCTTCCATTTATGGATATTTGACTATATAAATATCACGTTTAACCATGGACATTGATGTAGAGTTTTATCCTATTTATGCATCTCAGATTTTATATTGTAACATCATTTAAGTACTTTATGGCTTTAAGTACCATCTCTATACTGTTGACACACAAATCTATCTTTCTACACCTCACCTCACCCCTTCAGTCTCCTCTGTCATTACTAACCTACTAAGCGACATATCGGCTTGGTTTTCACTCCACTTCCTCAAACTCAATCTTTCCAAAACTGAGCTCTTAGTATTCCCCCCAGCCCGCGCCCCCTCCCCTGACTTTTCCATCAAGATCAATAACACAATCATCAGTTCCTCCCCTTATGCCAAGGTACTAGGTATAATCCTAGACTCCCATCTGTCCTTTCACCCCCAAATCCAATCGCTGTCCAAATCTTGTAGACTTCACCTCCACAACATCTCCAAGATACGCCCGTTCCTAACCACGGAAACCACTAAGCAACTTATTCACTCCCTTGTTATATCTCGCCTTGACTATTGTAACTCCCTCCTCATTGGCCTACCAAATCGCAGGCTATCCCCTCTTCAGTCTATCATGAATGCTGCTGCCAGACTCATCCACCTTACTAACCGTTCTGTATCTGCCACCCCTCTCTGCCAATCCCTCCATTGGCTTCCACTTAGTGTCCTCCACCCCTCTCTGCCAATCCCTCCACTGGCCTCCACTCAGTGTCCTCCACCCCTCTCTGCCAATCCCTCCACTGGCTTCCCATTGCCCAACGGATAAAATTCAAAACATTAACAATAACGTATAAAGTCATTTATAACTCTGCCCCAAATTACATCACCAATCTTGTCTCTAAATATCACCCAAACCGTACTCTCCGCTCCTCGCACAACCTCCTGCTCTCTAGCTCCCTTATCTCCTCCTCCCATGGTCATCTCCAGGACTTTTCCAGAGCTTCCCCCATCCTCTGGAACTCTCTACCCCAATTTATCAGACTATTGCCTACTCTGCTCACTTTTAGGCGATCTCTGAAAACCTATCTGTTCAGGGAAGCCTATCCTGCCCTCAGCTAATAATGAAATCTTCTACTCTTCCAACCAGTCCATCCCCCTTTTCTACCACTAGCCCCTCCCTCCTAGATTGTAAACTCCCAGGAGCAGGGCCCTCCTTTCCCTCTTGTATTGAACTGTATTGTTGCTGTATTGTCTCCCGTTATATTGTAAAGCGCAGAGCAAACTGTTGGTGCTATATAAATCCTGTATAATAATAATAATTTACTACTGCACTTTACTTCATGGATCACCACGGACATCATTGTATTTAGATTCTGCCCGTGATACACTCTATTGTTTGGCATTTGCTTTTTGTGCTGTTTAGCTGATATTTTTATGTTTTTACTTGATGCACTTTACTGTTTCACTCAGCTCATTACATTCATGATGCACTTTACGATACTGTTTGATTTTTAGATTTTGCATTTACTAATGTTTTTTGCACTTTACCATTCCGCAATAATTGTTTTTTTTGTTTTGTTTTTTTAGTGCTGCACTTTCTTATATATACTATTGTAGGGGATTGTTGCCTTCACCTTGTGTTGCCTTCACCTATATATTAGATTCTGTTACAAAAATGTATCTACTAAAGTATTCTTAGAGTAAGTACAAAGAAGACATAAAATTCAAAAAAAGGATCCATTATTCAAAAGTATTAACAAATCAGCAGAGAAGAATTCCAGACACAAACGAACTTCATGGATTTTCAAGCTGTGCCAAGCTGGCCTTCTGCAAAAAAGTCAAAGAAGTAGAGATGAGTATCTTTGATTGTTGATTTTACTAGTTACTATTACAGGATTATTAAAGTACACTATAATGCCAAAGGTATTGGTCGGCCTGCCTTTACATGCACATGAACTTTAATGGCATCCCAATCTGAGTCCGTAGGGTTCAATATTGAGTTGGCCCGCCCTTTGTAGCTATAACAGCTTCAACTCTTGAGTAGGCCTGGCTCGCAATCTCTGCTCTAATTCATCCCAAAGGTGTTTTATCGGGTTGAGGCCAGTCAAGTTCCTCCACCCTAAACTCACTCATCCATGTCTTTATGGACCTTGCTTTGTGCACTGGGGCGCAATTATGTTGAAACAGGAAGGGACCATCCCAGAACTATTTCCACAAACTTGGGAGCATGAAATTGTCCAAAATGTCTTGGTATGCTGATGCCTTAAGAGTTCCCTTCACTGGAACTAGGGGGCCAAGCCCAACCCTTGAAAAACAACCCCACACCATAATCCCTCCTCCACCAGACTTTACACTTGGCAGAATGCAATCAGGCAAGTACCGTTCTCCTAGTCCATCGGATTTCCAGACAGTGAAACGTGATTCATCACTCCAGAGAACACATCTCCATTGCTTTAAAGTCCAGTGGTGACGTGCTTTACACCACTGCATCCAATGCTTTGCATTGCACTTGGTGATGTAAGGCTTGGATGCAGCTGCTCGGCCATGGAAACCCATTCCATAAAGCTCTCTACGCACTGTTGTTGTGCTAATCTGAAGGTCACAAGAAATTTGAAGTCTTTAGCTATTGACTCTGCAGACAATTGGCAACTTCTGCGCACTGTGCGCTTCGGCACACGCTGATCCTGCTCTGTCATTTTACATGGCCTACCATTTCATGGCCGAGTTGTTGTTCCCAGTTGCTTCCATTTGTTATAATACCACTAACAGTTGACCGTGGAATATTTTGTAGCAAGGAAATTAGGACTTATTGCACTGGTGGCAACCTATCACGGGACCACGCTTGAATTCTCTGAGCTCTTGAGAGCGACCCATTTTTCACAAATGTTTGTAGAAGCAGTCTGCATGCCTAGGGGCTTTATTTTATACACCTGTGGCCATGGAGGTGATTGGAACTTCTGAATCCAATGATTTGGAGGAGTGCCCCAATACTTTTGGCAATATAGTGTATGTATACTCAAAACTTTTTCTCTTACCTTCATTGAGAGACACAGCTCTCAGTTAAAGATCAATTAAAACCAGTAGTTAAACTGCCTGTTTCAGTTTCTGACTGATCCTTAGTCAATAGTGTTTCCCAACGAACTCAGAGAAAGCAGAAAACTGTATCAAATACATACCATTTTTTTCCCTTACCGGTGTTTATCCATGGCAGCTTACATATCTTCTGCATGCTGTCATGTATACAACATTGCATCAAATACTTTCCATAATTTTTCCTTTCCTGCTCCCTATCTGTGGCAGCATACCTATCTTCTGTATGTAGCCCCCAACTAGTTATTGTAGGTTGCTAGGTAATCAGTGGAGCAGGGATTGAATGTTCTAGCCTGCTCATTGTTTCACAGGCTGCTTATCTAATTGTCTCCCCCTGCATTTTAGAGGATTCTAGAATTACAGTGGGAGGAAGAATGGGTAAGCAGCTTGAATATTTATAGAGACCCAGCTAATCCCATGAGAGGTGTGTCCAGTGGGGTGGTTGGAGAGCCCATAAATAGTTTGAAGCCTAAAGCAGAGGGAGAGAGAGTTCCTGGGTCTAGTCCTGCTGGAAGAGACCCCTGTACAGGGGCTCTGCCCCTTGGGCAGAATTACTAGAGGTGCCATCTTGAAGACATTGAGGTCCCAGCTGAAGCTTTAGTTGGTTCCGCTGAAGAAGGGAAGAGGAAGACACTATTCATGGGTGTGATGTTGTAAATGCATTGTTGCATTAGAGCTGAAAGTTTACTAATGTGTAGCTATCATAATACTCCCGAGTGACTCCTAGGGGGTGAGGTTCAGTGGCCTGACCTGCTCACGCGCAGACTCCAGAGTTTGTTTGTTTACATTCAGTGGTGACAGGCTCCCTCTCCATGCTGTGCCTGTACATTGCAGGCCCTTAGACTTCTTTTGCACCATCTCCTTATCGGAAGACGGAGGTAGATGAGTCCCATAGAGTTGGAGTTGTAATGGTGTGACCAAGAAGCCTTTCACCACTGCTCTTCCTCTCCCCTCATCACCTACTCCCATGCTCCTCAAGACTTCTTTAAGGCCTCTCACTTCCTCTCTAACTCCCTACCCCTTTCTTTCCGGCTATCTCTTCCTCTACCTTTAGGTGATCTCTGAAAAACCCACCTCTTTAGGGTAGTATATCCTGCCTCAAAACTCAATTTTATTTTTTCCTTCAACTTATCCCCCATAGTTATTGTCTCTTTGTATCATTTGTCCCTCCCTTTTGGATGGTAAGCCTAGGAGTAACCCTTACTGTAGTTTTTGGGGAAGAAGCACCATTTGACTCCGGGAATAGATGAATCAAAGCAGCATCCTCTAGAATGGCATTCTTCAGAACTAGCTCCTGGATATCCGCAGTCTATTCTGTCAGCCGGACTCACCGAGCACTGAGCCTTATCTATGAAGAATAAGTGAAAATATTATTTTTGAAATAGCAAATAATAATGTTTACAGGCTAAACTCATTTTTCTAACCAAACGATTTAAAGGCAGGGCTTGTTTTCAGCCAGAACATGATAGAACTTCATTCTGCTACCTCTGGCAGCCTTGTCCTCTCCAACTTGTCACTTAACACTGAAGCCGATAGTGGATGTTTTCCCATTCACTTCCTCTACTGGCTTGTGTGTCACTAGCGCTGTCACGCAGGGCACATGCTCTTCTGTCTCTCATTGTTACAATACATCTACCATTCGAATTATAGACTGATCATTTCTTTGTGAGTGGGCAAATATTCAAAATCTGCAGGGGATCAAATACTTATTTCCATCACTGTATAAACAGAAACAAATATGTGAACTAATATTCGATATCATAAATCACAAGGTCCAAAAGAAAAATTGCTGTATCCAACAATAATGTGTGAATCAATGGTGATCAGCGAAGTGAAGTGACATCTGTGACAATCCTCCACCACTATGCACTCACCAGAAGCAAGAGATAAACAGGCTCTGTGTGGAAAAGCCTCCAAAAGATGTATCTTTTTCCACTGCAAGACATGTGGGACCAGGGGCGGACTGACAACTCATGGGGTCCCCGGGCAATAGGGGATCATGGGGCCCCTGTGTCCTTGCCCACACTCATAGCACACCCAAAAAAGCCTATAAAAGGTACCAGGGACATTTCATGGGGCCCCCTACTGACCCCGGGCCCCCAGGCAGTGCCCAAGTGCTCGAATGGTCAGTCCGCCCCTGTGTGGGACATATATTGTCCTGGAGGAACAGGGTGTGACTTAATCAAAGTTCCCACCAGTTCTTTCAGAACATGTTACATATTCCACCTGTATTTAGGGTAGAACATGTACCATGTTCCAGCTCCTTCAGCCTCTCTCCCCAATCCCCGCCTCAGTGTAACAACAGGTGGGGGAATTTCTCCCTGCAACCATTGTCACAATTCAAAAACAGTGCAGCCATGCGGGACTCATGGCCCACGTGGCCACATCATTCATTCACAGTTTCCTGTGAATGGATAGACTACACCTACCATCAGCCATCACAGCTGATGGCTTATAGTTCTGAGTGAACAGTGAGAGTGCTGGTGACCACCCTTGTAGTTCATTCACAAGCCCTGCAACTTTGTAATTGACAGCCAGTATGCAGGTACATATAAAGAAAATGCAGCGCTGTGTGATGTTACTATATTGCAGGCAGATATAAATAATAAATTAAACCAAAGCAAATGAATAAATGAATAAATAAATCAATAAATAAATAAATCACAGTCCAGTAATAGTGCTCGCTGATTCCCAGTGCAAAAGTTAGAAATGCGCACTAACCAGAAAGGTATTAATAATACGCATGTGTATATGATATCATGGAGATTCCCCTCTCTTTTCTGGTCTGGTAATGGGCAGGAGCTGAAGATAGTAGAGATGAAGCGCCCTTGTGTGGCAAAATGGAGGTCCAGCAGGTCACAGAAATCCTTACAGAAGTGTGTGAAGTGGAAAATTCCTCCTCTCAAAGGCTGATCCTCAGTTCTACCTCTGAAGAAGTGCGTGCGCACGAAACGCGTCAGATGGAGCCCAGGATGCCATTGACATTACGCCGCCGGTGCCACGTGGAGGCCTGGCAGCCATCTTTAATCTTAAAGGGTCAGTCATTTGATTAAACCTGGCACCATTGTGAGTTTTTCCTGAACACTCCTGTTTTTCTTGAATAAAATCATTTTCATCAACCTACTACACTATGGGTTCTTTCCTGTGTCTTCTGCGTTTAGCCTTTTCAGCTTCTGCAGACCCAGATTGATCCCTGCACCAGGCTTTGAGAGGAGGAATTTTCCACTTCACACACTTCTGTAAGGATTTCTGTGACCTGCTGGACCTCCATTTCACCACACGAGGGCGCTTCATCTCTACTATCTTCAGCTCCTGCCCATTACCAGACCAGAAAAGAGAGGGGAATCTCCATGATATCATATACACATGTGTATTATTAATACCTTTCTGGTTAGTGCGCATTTCTAACTTTTGCACTGGGAATCAGCGAGCACCATTACTGGACTGTGATTTATTTATTTATTGATTTATTTATTAATTTATTCATTTGCTTTGGTTTCATTTATTATTTATATCTGCCCGCAATATAGTAACATCACACAGCGCTGCATTTTCTTTAAATATATATTTTTGGGACTTTTATGTGTTTTCCTTGAATGTTCAGCTGCTGACCATTGGAGCGCTCACTGTATTTTTTATACTCAGTATGCAGGTAAAGGCTGAAAGCCACAGGGCTTGTCTGCAAAAGCCTGACATTGCACGCCTTAGCCACTGATCACAGGTGCAACACTTTCCAGATTCCTTTAGAAAAAAAAATGCACATTTTTTTCTGCACAAATATGTTGTTCTGCTACATAAGGGATTGTAATAGGCTAATACAAAGTGGAATTCAGGTACCTACAGTATACTTTTTTTTTTATTGTAAAGAGCTGTGGAAACTAGTGGCAATGTGAAAAAAGTGTATTATAATAATGTTAATGGAAATGATAGCATATGAAAAACCCTTACTGTAGATCTTTTTGTGGAAGCACCATTTGACCCCAGGAATAGATGGGTCAAAGCAGCATCCTCTGGATTGGCAGTCTTTGGAGCTAATTCCTGGATATCCGCACTCTGTTCTGTCAGCCGGAGTCACAGAGCACTGAGCCTTATCTATGAAAAATTATTGAAAATATTATTTTTGAAATAGCAATTAGTAATAATTACAGGCTGCACATAAATGTTTTTGGTGCTTATGAGGAACTATGAGGAAATGTTCCTCCAAATGTGTGATTTAAAGGATTTTTAGACTAAGCGTGCCTATTCTTTTTTCCTTTTTGCCCTAACCCAGTCTCATCCTCACTCAAATGAGATCCATGAGAGTGCATGTAGGGAGGGGTTTACTTGCTAGAACATTTTTTCTGTTAAATTGCATCTTTGAAATTGTTCCTTTAAGTCTTGGTTGGTGCATGTAGGGGAATAATATTTATTGTGACATGGTTTTCCCTGTATGTGCATCACTTCTCATTTGGGAATATATACACACTGCTCAAAAAAATAAAAAAAATTAAAAGAGCACACTGAAAACACATCAGATCTCAATGGGGGAAAATCTCATGCTGGATATCTATACTGATATGGATTGGGTAATGTGTTAGGAACGCAAGGATGCCCCATCGTTTAATGGAAATGAAAATGATCAACCTACAGAGGACTGAATTCAAAGAAACCCTGAAAATCAAAGTGAAAAACTGATGCAGCAGGCTAGTCCACTGTGCTGAAATTTCATTGTAACAACTCAAAATGGTCCTCAGTATTTTTTAATGGCCCCCATGTGCTTGTATGCATGCATGACAATGTTGTGGCATGCTCTTATTGAGATGACGGATGGTGTCCTGGGGTATTTCCTCCCAAATCTGGGCCAGGGCATCACTGAGCTCCTGGATAGTCTGAGGTGCAACCCGGCGGCGTCGGATGGACCGAGACATGATATCCCAGAGGTGTGCTATTGGATTTAGGTCAGGCGAGTATGGGGGCCATTCAATGGTATCAATTCCTTCATCCTCCAGGAATTGCCTGCATGCCCTCACCACATAAGGCCGAACATTTTTGTGCACCAGGAGGAACCCAGGACCCACTGCACCAGCGTAGGGTCTGACAATGGGTCCAAGGATTTCATCCCGATACCTAATGGCAGTCCGGGTGCCATTGTCAATACTGTACATGTCTGTGTGTCCCTCCATGGATATGCCTCCCCAGGCCATCACTGACCCACCACCAAAATGGTCATGCTGAGCGAAGTTACAGGCAGCATAACGTTCTCCATGGCTTCTCCAGACTCTTTCACATCTGTCACAAGTGGTTACTGTGAAAAACACAGGATGGCAGTGGCGGACCTGCCAATTCTGGTGTTCAATGGCAAATTCCAGTCGAGCTCTATGGTGCCGGGCAGTGAGCACAGGGCCCACTAGAGGACGTTGGGCCCTCAGGCCACCCTCATGAAGTCTGTTTCTAATTGTTTGGTCAGAGACATTCACACCAGTGGTCTGCTGGAGGTCATTTTGTAGGGCTCTAGCAGTGCTTATCCTGTTCTTTCTTGCACAAAGGAGCAGATACCAGTCCTGCTGATGGGTTAAAGACCTTCTACAGCCCTGTCCACCTAGAGTAACTGCCTGTCTCCTGGAATCTCCTCCATGCTCTTGAGACTGTGCTGGGAGACACAACAAACCTTCTGGCAATGGCATGTATTGATGTGCCATCCTAGAGGAGTTGGATTGCCTGTGCAACCTCTGCAGGGTCCAGGTATCACCTCATGCTACCAGTAGGGACACTGACCCTAGCCAAATTCAAAACTAGTGAAAAACAGTCAGAAAAGATGAGTAGGGAAAAAAATGTCAGTGGCCTCCACCTGTAAAACCATTCCTTTTTTGGAGGTCATCTCATTTTTGCCCATCTAGTGCACCTGCTGCTAATTTCATGAACACCAAAGCAAAAAACTGAAGCTGATTAATAACCCCCTCTGCTACTTAACTGACCAGATCAATATTCTAGGAGTTTAATTGACTTGATGCTAGACTCTGATTAAGGAATGCACCTTTAATTTTTTGAGCAGTGTATATGTATGTATGTTGTGACAGTTTGACGATCTGTCACCCAGGATTCTCAACTAGGCAGGTTGAGGGGCTCCAGGGTAAGTGTTTGATATGGAGGAAAGTGGCTTTTCACTTTCCTCCTTTGTTTGTAAGGTCTGTTTTGGGATCTGGAGCCTGGAGATTTCAAAGAGATCTGGGAGGGATGAAATCTCCAATCCTGGGACCAGGTTTTGGGAATGGCCAGGAGACTGATTGCACAGGTGTGTGCAGGCCTTTTCAGAGAGTCAGGATCAGAGTTCTGGGCTCCACCCCGGCAGATAGGAGTCAGGAGGGCTCCACCCCGGCAGATAGGAGTCAGGAGGGCTCCACCCCGGCAGATAGGAGTCAGGAGGGCTCCATCCCGGCAGATAGGAGTCAGGAGGGCTCCACCAAGGAGAGGTGGAAGCCAAAAGCGGCAAGGTGCTGCTTGGTAGTAGCTGTGTGCTAGTGGCCAGCTGTGTGCGAGAGCCATAATTCTTGAAGAAGTCTGCAGGAGGCAGACATCAAGCTGAGTGAAAGCCAGGAGGCTGAATCATTGTTTTGTTTGATGGTGGATACCCCTGCATGGGAAGCTTTATGTTCTGGGACATTTGTTTAAATAAAATTGGGCAAAAAGGCCCTTAAAGAAGCGAGTCGCTGCGTGCTTTAAATGAAAAGCTCTACCACTTTGAAGCGAGTTCCCACAATGTGTATATATATATATATATATATATATATATATATATATATATATATAAAATATAATATACTGTATATAAACACAGCTGTCCCCAGCAGAAATGAGGAAAAGGGGATTTAGATATAACCGGCTTGGTTGAAGTCTTTATGGTGATGCACGGTTGGTGGAGCTCTATGATCTGAATAAACAGAACTTTAAAACATTCCTCCAATAGACAACAAAATGAAATGTTAAAATGCATATATTGTTTATTCTAAAATATGATTTTAAAACATGCCATCTGACATAATTAATCCAATAGACATTAGATATTAAAATTCCAGAGCTCTACAAATCTATTTACTATTGTTATTTTTCTTGATATAGAATTTTTTAGAATTTTGCACTCTTAGCCCACACTAATATGCATGGTTCGAGACAGAAGTTTGAAACCAATTAGGTAAGATCTCCTATTTATGGTGTGTGGCAATTGGCTACATAGGTATACTATGTTCAAAGTAGGCTTTGTCTCCCTTTGGGGGCTTTCCCCATCTACTTTATAGATTATTACATACCCCCCTTTTTTTATAGAGTTTATGAAGTACACTGGTAGATTCCCCCCCCCCATGGGCCGGGCTTACAGGTTAGTGAAGGACATAGTTTGTTTGGGCCAAGCTGGCCCAAACAAATTATGTAAAGTATAATAAAAGGTGGAGATCAGCTTTAAAGTTCCGTTTATTCAGACCATTGAGCTCCACCAACTGTGCACCACCGTATAGGCCCTAAGCCAGCCAGGTAGACCTAAATCTCCTCTTATATAGTTATTCTTTAGGGATGATGCCTCCTATGGTTATATGATGTAATATTTAAACACTCCACCTATCCTTTTTGGATGCCTCTAAATCTGGTGCTCAATGGGCTTCTTAGAATCAGTGAGATGTAGCAGAAGGATCTGAAGGCATTAACTGGAAAGGAACTCAAGTAAATCAAAGAATTACAACAAGTTCAGAGTGGAAGGAGTGGGGCTATCAGTGATGTAGTATTGCACCTGAAGATGTAATTCTTGGAATGTTAATGCAATAGCTTTTGAGAATAGTCTGGGAGGGCTGGATGACCCTCAAGGGGCAGTCAGGTAAAGAAAAGATGAACTAATGGGAGCATAATTTGCGGACATGCTGTCCTACAACAGTTGATGCAATTTAGTTAGTCTTCACTTAGAAAGGGTTTTGTTTGTGCCAATACCTGGAATACCTGGCTACATGTAGTTATGGTGTATCACAAAGACTTGGAAACTGGGATCAAAGTTACATTATGGCCCGCTGTGCTGTTGGTTACAGCTGCTACTCCAGCAGAGGGTGGAATGTGAGAGGAGGAAAGTGGCTGAACAGTGCTCCTCCAGCAACTAAATGCAGTTATGATGCATCACAAAGAGCTAGGAACTGGGAGTGAAGTTATATTTAACCCTATGGGATAAGAAAAAAGTGAGATCACATTTAAGCCTCCGGGTTATAAAGACTGAAATGTCTGGCATAAGTGTAACTTGGAGGGACAGCAGGTATTGGTAGTGAGGAAACAGTTGATATTTTATGTTCCCCACTCAGTGGCTGGGTCCCCATATTGGTGCCCACTGCAGTGCAAGGCCTGCCTAAGGAGTCAAGGAGTCACAAAGTACAAGGCCTTTGTGAGTGAAATACAGTGGCTTCCCATGCAGCTAGTGGTGGAATATAATAAAGTGGTAAATTGTATAGATGTGAGTCAAGGTGGTGGAGTTAGGTATATACTAAGTAATGTGTAGGTTCAGGCAGGATCATATCTTGTCATCGGCTGAAGAAGTGAAGAAGACAAGATACTTTGGGAAGGGTTTAATACTGTAAGTGCATTGTGGCATTAGGACTGAAAGTGTATGTGACACCTCAAATTTATGGAAGTGTATGATGCAGCTATTGTAATACTCCCAAGCAGCCCCTAGTGGGTGAGGTTCAGGGGGCTACAGCTTGTCCGACCTGCTTACACACAACTCCAGAGTTTGTTTACATTCAGCAGTAAAAGGCTTCCTCTCCTGGCCATGCCTGCACATTACAGGCTCTTGGACTTCTTTAGGACCATCTCCTTGCTGAGGAATGGAAGTAGATGAGCCCTATAGAGGTGGAGTTGTAAAGGGCACGTGTAACCAGGGATCCTTTCACCACTGCTCTCTCTCATCACCTACTCCCATGCTCAAGACTTCTTCAAGGCCTCCCTCTTCCTCTGGAACCCCCGAACCCCAATCTTTCTGGCTATTTTCTACTCCATCTTTAGGTGATCTCTGAAAACTTACCTCTTCAGGGTAGCCTGTAATGCTTCAGAGATAAGTTTTTTTTCTCCACCAACTAATCCCCCCTCAGTTATTATCTCGTTGTATCACTCGCCCTTCCCTTTTAGATTTTACCCAGAGAAATATTCCTTACTGTAGTTGTTGGTGAAGAAGCACCATTTGACCCCAGGAATAGATGGGTCAAAGCAGCATCCTCTGGAATGGCATTCTTCGGAACTAATTCCTGCATATCCACAGTCTGTTCTGTCAGCCGGACTTACCGAGCACTGAGCCTCATCTATGAAGAATAAATAAAAATGTTATTTTTGAAATAACAACCATTAATATTTACAGGTTGCACATAATAGCGTTTGACAGTTATGAGAAACACATTTTCCTAAGCATACAATTGCACTTTCAGAGTGCTCTTTTTGCCCCCTTGACCTGAGCTAATCAATCCCACCCTCAGATGATATCTAATGAATGCAGACTCCAGAGTTTGTTTACATTCAGCAGTCAAAGGCTCCCTCTCCTGGCCACACCTGCAGAATACAAGCCCTAGGACTTCTATGGGACCTGGAAGATGGCGATAGATGAGCTCCATAGAGGTGAGGTTGAATTGTGCAGGTGCAACCAAGAAAGGGAGCATTTCAACATTGAATGAAAACAAATGATTGAGGCTGCAGCTGTTGGATCATGGTAAGTAGGGTAGGGTTGTTTAGGTCAAGGGAGAGCCAAAAGAATAAATGTGCTTATTCTTGAAGGCTGAAGTCCAGGCAAACAGCTAAACATAGATCAAGTACTTACATGTGAGCTGGTTTACCCTACAAAGGGTTTATATTTCAGACCATGCAGTCCCAATATGTTCACAGCTCTGCCCCATGCACAGCTGCATCTAGCAAGACAGATGACTCAATTTTCCTCTGCTGTCTTTTAGTAACCTCCCCCCCAGTGACTGGACAGTAAAAGGAGGAGTAGCAGACTAATGAGGTTGTCATGCTGCACACTCCTCCTATCAGCATGTTCTTTGTTAGCACATGATTACTTTAGTATATATGACTGGCTCTTTTGATGCTTCTTTCTCTCCCAGTCTGGGTTCTGATACATTGGGGATTGTAAGAGGCTAATTCCCAGTTGAATTCAGGTACTTACACTGCTTTTTATTGTAAGGAGCTACAGAAAATGTTGGCACTATACAAATAGTGTATTTTAATGATATTAATGGAAATGATAGCATAGAAAAAACCCTTACTGTTTTTTTTTGTGGAAGCACCATTTGACCTCGGGGATAGATGGGTCAAAGCAGCATTCTCTGGATTGGCATTCTTCGGAACTAATTCCTGGATATCCGCACTCTGTTCTGTCAGCCGGACTCACTTGCCCCATCACCCTGACCTAAACTATCCCACCCTCACTCCGATGAGGTCCATGAGAGGGCATGTAGGAAGGTGCTTACTCAGTGGAATGTTTTTGCTGCTTAGCTGCATCTTTAAGTCTTGCTCGGTCCATGTAGGGTGTTAAAATGTTTTGTGACATAACATCCCTTGCATGTGTGCCATTTAGTAGGGCATATATATAGAGGGGAACCAACCTAGTCCAGTGTGGGAGCTGTGCAGAGTGTGGCAGGTGACAGAAGCCTTGGTAGTGGGAGAACAAGTGATACTTCATGTTCCCCACTTAGTGGCTGGGTCTCCATATTGGAGCTTGCTTTGGTACAAGGCCCACCTAGGGTCTGAGCCTGGATTCACAAAGTGTAAAGTCTTGCTGAGTGAATATATAGTGGCTTCCCTGTGCAGCTAATGGTGAAACGTGATAAAATGGTAAATTGTAAAGCTGTGAACCAAGGTGGTGGAGTTAGGTATATACTAAATGTTACTTTCTCAAAATGCTACAAAGTCATATGTGAAGTGTATGGGGACACAACTAATCTGACCTACTCACATGCAGACTCCAGAGTTTGTTTACATTCAGTAATGAAAGGCTCCCTCTCCTGGCCATGCCTGCACATTACAGGCTCTTGGACTTCTTTTGGACCATCTCCTTGCTGAGGAATGGAAGTAGATGAGCCCCATAGAGGTGGAACTGTATTGTGCAGGTGCAACCAGGAAGCCTTTCGCTGCTGCTCTATACTCTATCATCATCTCTATAACTCTTCCATCCTATATTTAGAACTTCTGTAAGGCCTCTCTTTTGCTATGGAACTCCTGAACCCAATTTCTCCGGCTATATCCTACTCCATCTTTAGGTAATCTCTGAAAACTCACCTGTTTAGGGAAACATATCATGCCTCAGAGCTGAATTTTATTTTTCTCCATCTACTGATCCCCACACAGTTATTATCTCTTTGTATAACTTGTCATTCACTTTTAGATTGTAAGCAGAGAAATATCACTTACTGTAGTTGGTGGGGAAGAAGCACCATTTGACCCCATGAATAGATGGGTCAAAGCAGCATCCTCTGGAATGGCATTCTTCGGAACTAATTCCTGAATATCCGCAGTCTATTCTGTCAACTGGACTCACTGAGCACTGAAATTTATCTATGAAGAATAATTAAAAATATTATTTTTAAAATAGCAATTAATAATGTGCACATACACTCACCAGCCACTTGATTAGGTACACTAGTGCAACTGCTTGGAAACACATATTGCTAAGCAGCCAATCATATGACAGCAAATGAATGCATTTAGGCATGTAGACATGGTGAAGGTGACTTGCTGAAGTTCAAACCGAGCATCAGAATGGCGAAGAAAGGGGATTTAAGTATCTTTGAACGTGGCATGGTTGTTGGTGCCAGACGGGATGGTCTGAGTATTTAAAAAAACGCTGATCTCCTGGGATCTTCATGCACAACCATCTCTAGGGTTTACAGAGAATGGTTTGAAAAAGAGAAAATATCCAGTGAGTGGCAGTTGTGTGAACAAAAATGCCTTGTTGATATCAGAGGTCAGAGGAGAATGGGCAGATTGGTTGCTGTGACATTCAGATGGTAGGGTCAGAATTTGGCATAAACAACATGAGAGCATGGATCCATCCTGCCTTATATCATCGGGTCAGGCTGGTGGTGGTGTAATGGTATGGAGGAGATTTCCTTGGCAAGGTGTACCTAATAAAGTGTCCGGTGAGTATAAATTGCACATAAATGTTTTTGGCGCTTACAAGGAACTAATTTTTGTAACCAGATGACTAAAGAGGAATTGCCCTTTCAGACAGAGTGCACTTTTTGCCCATTGACCCAACCTAAACAATCCCACCATCACTCAAATAGCACATGATGGTTTGAGCATTTATGACTGGCTCTTTGGGTTGCTTCTTTCTCTCCCAGTCTGAGTTCTGCTCAATAGGGGATTATAAGAAGCTAAATCCAAGTTGAATTCAGGTACTTACACAGTTTATGTTGTATAGAGCTGCAGAAAACTGTTGGTACTATAATAATAGTAATAGAAATGATAACATAGTAAAAACCCTTACTGTAGATCTTTTTGTGGAAACACCATTTGACCCCGGGAATGGATGAGTTGAAGCAGCATCCTCTGGATTGGCATTCTTTGGAACTAATTCCTGAATATCCGCACTCTGTTCTGTCAGTTGGACTCACAGAGCACTGAGCCTTATCTATGAAGTAAAATTGAAAATATTATTTTTAAAATAGCAATGTTTACAGGTTGCACATAAAAATTTTTTGCCACTTATGAGGAACTATAAGAAAATTTTCCTCCAAATGTGTGACCATGACCTAAACGATCCCACTGTCACTCAGATCAGATCCATGAGAGGGCATGTAGGAAGGTGCTTATCTGGTTGAATGTTTTTGCTGTTAAGCTGCATCTTTGTAAATGTACCTTTAAGTCTTGCTTGGTGCATGTAGGGGGTTAATATGTTTTGTGACATGGTTCCACCTGTATGTGTGTCACTTGCCGTTTAATAGGGCATATATACAGGTGAATCGGCATAGTTTGGGGATGTCCGGTGTGAAAGCTGTGCAGAGAGGACCAGCACACTATGTAATCTTTGTTGCTGTCTGCACGCCCCTCCAATGGGACCCATTACCAAGGACAGCCACAGCAATAGACTTTATGCTTCCTAACATCTTCACTTTTCCAGTATGAACAGCACCACAAATAAGCACCACCATGCAACAGCACAGCAAAAATGCACAGCCAAAAATATGCACAGCTAATAGGGAGTATTTGTGTTGGGCAGCTATGCATGTGAACTTTCTAAACAAAGAGCCAGTTTACTGTCCTTCAGACTTTAGAAGGTCCAGCCTGTGGCCATTGGTAGCAGAAAATGTCCAGACATTGGTGGGAGTAAACAATGATCCATCTTTGGTGTCAGTGAGAGGAATTGTGCCCCATCATTGATGTAATTGGGTGGGAAGAATCACCATCCATTGTTGGTGTCACTGGGAGGACTTGTGCCCCATCATGAGTGTCACTGGGAGGAACTGTGCACCATTGTTTGTGTCATTGGGAGGAATTGTGTCCCTTTGTTGGTGTCAGTGGGGAGAATTATGCCCCATTGTTGTTATTAGTAGAAGACATATTGCCCTGAGGCAAAAAGCCACATCCGGCCCCCAGGCCACTGTTTGGAGACCACTATTATGGTGTATCACAAAGAACTGGGAACTGAGTGAGAAGTTATATTTAACCCTCCAGAATAAGTAGAAACGTGATTTAGCCCTCAGAGTTCTAAAAACTGGGATGTCTGGTGACAAGTGAAATCTGGTTAATCCTTGAGGGTATGAGAAACTTAGTGCAGTGGAGGGACAGAAGGAGGAGTAGCTAACGGTGGAAGGGATGATGGTGGCAGGTGACAGAGACCTTAGTAGTGAGGGAACAGGTGATACTTCATGATCCCCACTTGGTGACTGGGACTCCATATTTGAGCCCTCAGTGGTATAAGGCCTACCTTGGGACCAAGCCAGCACAACAAAGAGCAAGGCCTTACTGAGTTAAATCCAGTGGCATCCCTGTGAAGATAATGATGGAATATGATAGAATGGTATATTGTAAAGATGTGTCAAGGTGGTGGAGTTAAGTATGTACTACGTGTTACATTCTCAAAATGCTACAAAGTCATATAGGAACAAACCAGGTCATGGGCTGAAGTAGTGAAGAAGAAGACACGATCCTTTGGGAAGGGTGGGATGCTATAAGTTCTTCCTCAAGGCCTTTTCCTTTTTCTGACACTCTCTACCCCAATCTCTTCGGATATCTCTCACTCCATCTTTTTTTTTGCAAAATTCTATTTACTAGTAATTTTTCAGAAAACATACAGATTACCAACAAAAAGCAAGCTATGGCTATGGCCAACAAGCCAGGTAGTCATCCAATTACACAACAAAAATAATAAATTCAAATGAGAGGAGAACCATGCCCGTGTTGTACAGGGAACATCAGTATACATATACATTCAAGATAAATAAGACATCCACCTACCCAAAGACACATACATAGTACAGGATACAAAGAAAATCTCTCCACACCATTTTGACAGATACAGGCATTGTTATCACATAGTCCAGGAACAGGAATTCACAGGCCAACAAGACTGCTAAGCAGTGTACATGAACAATCCAATATAATTATTATGTGAGGCAAAGTGCAGTACTCCTCAATCTCCCACTGAAAGCAGGGAAGCAACACGGCCGCCCCAGACTTTATCAAATCCATGGGGTACCCCTCTATTAGCATAAATGGCTCTTTATAATGGGAGGGCCTTATTTATAAGAGTTTTCCAAGCTGCAACAGTTGAAGCCTTGGGTTTCTTCCAGGACAGTAAAATGAGTTTACGTGCATAATAAAAAAGGAGAGTGAGAAAAGTACGAATGGCCTTAGTGGGGGCCAAGTCATCCACCAAACTCAGGAGACAATGTCGTACAGATTAAGGGGTATGTTAGTGACTGACTGGACACACTGAATTACTCCAGACCAGTATCGCTGTATGGCAGGGCAGTCCCAGAAAACATGCATAAAATAGTCCCCAGAGACTGAGCAACGTCAGCAGGAGGATGAGATGTTACTAAATATTTTAGCTAGCCTAGCAGGAGTCAGATAAATAAGGTGAACACATTTATAATGTATAAGCTGATTCCGAGCAGAAATGAGCCTGACAAAGGGGGCATCCCAAATATCCTCCCAATACTCTGTATCAAGATCGGGAACCACTGCCTCCCAACTGGTCATACATTTAGTGAGTAAGTTATGAGTGAGAGGAAACAGAGACTTATATACAGTAGACAAGGGTTTGAGTAGATTTTCATCTCGTAGCATAATTTCTATGTCTGAGGGGGCAAAGGTGACTGTGGCCCTCCCAAACTGTGATTGATATGCATGGTTGAGTTGTAGGAGCCTAAAGAAATGCGTATTTGGCAGGCAGTGTATAGCTTTCAACTCATCAAAGGATCACAGGACCCCATTATGTACTATATCCCCAATGGTTTTGATTAGAGATGAGCGAATCGAACCAGGCAAACCGGAATTCGATACGAATTTCAGGAAAAATTTGATTCGCGTCGAATCCGAATATTTGCCTACTTCGGGTGCGCGAATCGGATTTTTCCCG